>NC_089598.1:32477333-32722373 GCF_019320115.1 Miscanthus floridulus | reverse complement strand
TGTAAGGGCCCACATATCGAAGGGCTAGCTTGCCATGGACACCAAAACGATGCACCCCTCTCATAGAAGACACCTTGAGCTACACATGATCCCCAACTGCAAACTGCAAAGGTCTTCTTCGCTTGTCCGCATAAGCTTTCTGTCGGCTCTAAGCTACCTTCAAATGACTCTGAATAATACTAACTTGCTCTCGAGCTTCCTTGATGAAATCAGGCCCAAAATATCCACGATCTCCCACTTCAACCCAATTAAGTGGTGTCCTACATTTCTTTCCATACAGAGCTTCAAAGGGTGCCATACGAATGCTTTCTTGATAGCTGTTGATGTAGGAAAACTCAGCTAAGTTCAAGCATTCATCCCACTTCTCAGGAAAAGAAATGGCACAAGCTCTCAACATATCTTCAAGTACCCAATTTACCCTTTTCTATTTGGCCATCAGTCTATGGATGATAGGCTGAACTTCGAAGGAGGCTAGTACCAAGACACTCCTGGAGTTGCTCCCAAAAGCGAGAGACAAAGACGGACCCTCTATCAGAGACGATAGTGAGAGGAACTCCATGCAGGGTCATAATCTGGTCAAAATACAGCTTGGCATACCTTCTAACTGAATATCTAGTATCCACTAGGAGAAAGTGAGCTGACTTGGTAAGGCGATCCATAATGACCCAAATAGAATTATAGCCCTTGGACGTGCGGGGTAAACCCACAATGAAATCCATGAAAATATCTTCCCATTTCTAAATAGGAATGAGCAAGGGCTGCAAATATCCCAGGGTACGCATGTGATCTGTCTTAACTCTCCCACAAGTGTCGCACTCCGCGACGTACTTGGTGATATCCTGCTTCATATTGGACTACTGTTTACACCAGGATTTGGAAGAAGGATTGCAGGAACTCGAAAGCCCTCAAGATCATGTCATCAAGGAATCGATTGCATAAAGGTCGATATCAGTTGATTCGAATGCAGCACTGGAATCGGTTCTCTTCAGATAGCGCCAGCAGATAACTATAATAGCTACAATCAACGCCAGGAAAAAACATGTTGGACTCTACAAAAAGGGAAAGATTAGGGTCCAAGTTATCTTAAATTAGGAATATTTTCTCTTAGGGCAAAAATTATAATGAGTCATGCTTAAGTAGGATTCATACGTAGGTTCTGGATATAAATATTGGACCCCGGCTATTGTAAAGGACACATAATCAATCAAATACAAGTTACTTACTTTTTTTGCTCCGGCCACCCCTTAGGAGTAGGAGTAGAGTAGATCTTGGCGAGTTCTTCAGCGAGCAGGGCTGCTTCGGTCCAGCCGACCTCCGGTTTGTCTATAAGTACCATCATGGCTTATACTTCTATTTGTATGGCTGCATCGATCCGGTCAACCTCCACTGTGACTCTGGTATAAGCTAGTTATAGACTCTTGTCTAGTTCAAGTACGGCTGCATCGATCCAGTCGACCTCTACTGCTCGAACTAGATGAAGGTCAAGTTATCGGCTCTATCTATGGGTAGCGTCCTTCAGGTAGATTCATTAAGTTACCGATCTTGCTGATGCTTTTCATTATTATTAGTTTACAACAATATCAATCCGCCTGGTCAAGATTGAATTAGATCGGCCTTATATCCTTTTAGTCCGCCGTTTGCTTTGTTACAACACAATATTTCTTACTCTGAATGATGGGTTATGTTTTATCGGCTATTTTTACTTCGATCTTGATCGTGCATAGTACGCGGTTGAGGCACGAATAATCTTGAAGAGATTTGCTGGCTAGTTGAATCTAGTTTATAGTTCACCATTATTGCTATAATGATCTAGTCGATCCCCACTGATGGCACTGTAGATTGTGGGATGCTAGTTAGTAGATCTGTTCCTGGTTAGGTGTGACCTTAGCTGTTTGCTATGCTTGCATCGGCTAAATAGCCGATCGCCTGTGCATTAACGCGTACGGTGTGCGTCTATGATTCTGTTAAGCGTGAATAGATCTGTGTGCTTTGAGGGCTTGATTCATCGTCTTTTTCATGGCTGCATCTATATGGTCGAACCCCACTGTTAGGGATAGCGGGTTGAGTCTAAGGAGTCCATAGGTTTGTTCGTGTGAAATAGTTGATTGTTTACACGTTGTAGCCCTTTTCATCTGAATCGGCTATTTTAGCCGATTCATCCGAGCCTTCATGTATAGCATGTCTTTTAGAAAGCCTGTCGAAGTATGGATGTGTTTGCAAATTCTTTGGTTTTAGTTTGTTACTATCATTATAGCTGCCATTGATCCGGTCGAACCTCACTGTTGGTGGTAATAGATTAGATTCAGAGCGTTTGTAGATCTGTTAGTATCAGATAGTCGATTCGTTCATGTGCTATATCTTTTCCTGATTAGATTCATCGGCTTAATGGTTTACACTAGCAATATCTATCTAGCTGATAATCTTATTTACATATACGTGGACTGTACCTATCAACATGAAATTAATCGCACTCATAAGCTTTACAGTCCGTAACAGCCCATTTCTGTGCAAATCGGTTATTTAGTCGCCTTTCGTGTCTGGCTGCTCCCAAAGTGGCACACTTGGAACTGTCTGGGCATAGACCGGCATGTTCCACCTTAAATTACTGATAAACTTTCTCTCCTTGTCAATTGCAGGGTCAAATTGACTGGCATGACTCAGGAGGAGTACGTAGGATCGACCATCCCTACGTTGAAGCCAGGCGGATCTCCAGCTCCATCAAGTAGACCCTTCCGACTTGTTCATGTGCCTGGCACGAGACGAATATCCGTGCTGACACATGTTTTGGCACATCTGGTGGGACCCCACAATCATCATGGTGGCTCACAACAACAACGACATCCTTATGGTACCTTATGAAGACCTACCTGATGGAGATAAAGATGTCATCAGCAAAGCTATAGAAGAATTTTAGAACAAGTGTTTGTTGTCCTACACCAAAACACGTGACAATACAATTATTCACAAATATCCACTACTAAGAGTTCTGTTGCATGGGTAGATAGATGTAGATGAGTCTGAAGATGGGCATTTCTTTACAGAAGCTATAAATAAATTTGTTCATGATGCCATATCGAACCATAATAAAATTTTCTTGAACACATTCCACAATAGTATGAAGGAGGTGTTTCATGGATTTCTAGTTGATCAGGTTGGGCCAGCTTATTACAACATTCCACATCTGTTGACTCAGGGAACCAATCAAGCCGGTACTAGCTATCAAGAAGCAGCACCAGCCGGTAATGATGATGTCCAGGTAGTTTAGAGTCCATCTGAGCAAGCTTAAGGTGCTACTACAAATCAGATACAATATAATCCTAGATTGTCAGTGCAGCATATGCAACAGCCGGCGGGGCAAGGTCAAAACCAGATGATTAATTTTGGCACATCAGGCCACATATTATCATCGGCTCAAAAAATAGCACCATCAATTCAAAGGATCCGTAGAGATATAGATCCTAATGTCCATAATTAGAGACTTCAAGCAGCAAAACAGCAGAGGACCCAGCAGATAGAGATTCCATAAGGCTATCATTATGGCACATATTACAATACCCTTCACATGATTCCAAATCCAGGGTACCAAGGTACCCAAAATTTTAATCCACAAATGGGTCAGCAGGTGTAGAGAAATCCAAATTCAAATGCTGATGAGTTGTTGCTAAGAGTGACCGAGATGATGAAGAATCAGTTTGTTCTAAAGCCAAAAGGGCTGACCTTCTCATACAAATGCACATATCCAGAATGGTACGATTTGGTCGCTCTTCCTACAAATTATAGGCTCCTAAAGTTTCCCAAGTTCACTAGCCAAGACAACACAAGCACAATAGAACATGTCAGTCGGTATCTTACACAATTGGGTGAGGCATCCATTGAAGAGGCCCATCGAGTTCATTTCTTCTCCCTCTCACTGTCAGGGCCAACCTTCACTTGGTTTTCATCACTGCCAGTCAACTCTATTGCCAATTGGGCTGCTCTAGAGAAGAAATTTCATACATATTTTTATACTGGGACTGAAGAAAAGAAGATTACCAATTTGACGACTATAAGGCAAAAAACTAATGAATCAGGCACTGAGTTTCTTTAGAGGTTTTGAGAGACTAGAAATTTGTGCTTCTCATTAAACTTGGCTGATGATCAGATAGCTGCTTTGGCCATTCAAGAAATGTTGCCAACGTGGAAAGAGAAGCTGCTGGGACAAGAGTTTGATAAGTTGGGTCAATTGGCTCAACGAGTGGCAGTGCTCAATAGCCAATTCTAGAGTATACGTAGAGATACCTGATTCCAGAAAAGTACCACAATGGCTAAAGCTTATAATCCATATTCAGTTGATGACAACTATGAAGACGATAAAGAAGAAGAGGTTGCCGCGGCTGAATGGAATTGGGGCAAAAAGACAGTAATGGTGCCAAATCCTTGGGGAAGAGGAGTCGAGGAGAGCTATGACTTTGACATCACAAAAAGAGTGGTATGAAAGAAAGCAAGTTGAATCACATTGGAATTGTCCTTTCTTTAGACATTGCTAGAATGAAGGTTTGAAATTGCCTACCAGAAATTACTATCCAGAGTGCAGCGAACAATATTGGGAGTTTAGGCAATCTCAAGCCAACCACCGATCTTTCCATGCTCAAGATGTGTATCATCATAATAACATGGATCGACACTTAAAAAATAAAAGTGTTCATGATCGGCTTGGAAAACGAGTTGTTGACCAAGACTGGGCTGATTATGGGGAAGAAAGCAATGAGAGAGAATATGTTTTGCAGGAAGGCCAATGGTGTCTAGGAGATTTGATAAGAAGCTAGAAGAGAAGGGTGCAACACCTAAAGAATAGAGAGTTGGAACAGGCTCAGGCATCCGGTAAACCTCAAGTATGGCGTGCCAAGCAAACAGCCGATAGAAGGCAACCATCGGCTAATATTCAAATGGCTTTTCTGTTGCCATCAGAGTTCAGAGCTCCAGTAGATCAAGATGGTTACTCAGATTTTGATGAATCAGAGTATGAGGAGATAGTTGCCATGTTGATAGTTATACAGCAGATAGTATTTGATAAACCAGTCAAGCATCGACACTTAAAGGCTTTATATGTAAAAGGTTTTGTTGATGGGAAGCCGATGAACAAGATGTTGGTGGATGGAGGTGCTTCTATCAATCTTATGCCTTACACCACTTTTTGTAAACTTGGCAAGGGACTAGGAGATTTGATTAAAACCGACATGATACGTAAGGACTTTGGGGGTAATGCGTCTAAGACTCGAGGGGCAATGAATGTTGAACTGACAATCGGGAGTAAGACTCTACTTACCACATTCTTCGTCATCGATGGAAAAGGGTCATATAGTTTACTTCTTGGTCATGATTGGATTCATGCAAACTATTGTGTACCATCAACCATGCATCAGTGTTTGATTCAATGGCATGGAGATGATGTTGAGCTAGTTTGTGCTGATGAATCTGTGAGTGTCACAATAGCCGATCCAGTCTTTTGGGAACTATGAGACTTCGAATGCTTTTCTGGCAAGATATGTGAAGGAGGCTTCATTAGAATCAATAATGAAAGCCAACAACAGATCCAAGCAGTCGGCTTTGAAAATTTGTCTTAATGGATAATCCAATAGATGGTACAGATGGCAAACTAGGACATGACTTCACATCGGCCAATAAATTAGAAGAGGTAGATATTGATTCTAGAGATAGACCTAAGCCAACGTATGTAAGTGTCAAGTTGGATCCTGAGTATAAGCAAGAGTTAGTTGATTTATTAAAGGAATTTAAAGACTATTTTGCTTGGGAATACTATGAGATGTCTGGTCTAGACCAATCAATTGTTGAACATTGGTTGCCAATCAAACCTAGATATCGACTGTTTAAACAAGCTCCGAGGAGATTTAACATGAACATGCTTGATGATATCAAAAAGGAGACTGAAAGGTTACTAGAAGCAAAGTTTATCCGACCATGTCGATATGCAGAGTGGATATTGAATGTTGTCTCTGTGTATAATAAGAATGGAAAGTTAAGAATTTGCATCAATTTCAGAGATCTGAACAAGGCCACACCCATGGATGGTTATTTGATGCCAATAGCTGATATGTTGGTAGATGCAGTAGCCCGGCACAAGGTTATTAGCTTCATGGATGGTAATGTAGGATATAACCAAATTTTCATGGCTGAGGAAGACATAGCAAAGACCACTTTCAGGTGCCCCGATGCAGTTAGTTTATTTGAGTGGGTTGTGATGACCTTTGTTCTGAAGAATGCCAGTGCAACTTATCAGGGGGCAATAAATTATATTTTTCATAAGTTGATCGGTAGGATTGTTGAAATCTATATTGATGATGTGATGATAAAATCTATGGGGTACAAGGAATATCTAGCTGATTTGCGGGAGACTTTGGAATGCACAAGAAAACATGGTCTGAAGATGAATCCTAATAAGTGTGCCTTCAGAGTATCAGCTGGACAATTTTTGGGTTTCATGGTCCACGAGAGAGGAATCGAAGTTGGTTAAAAAAGCATAAAAGCAATTGATGAGGCAGTTCCCTCGACTATTAAAACAGAGTTACAATATTTGCTTGGTAAGATTAATTTTATTAGAAGATTCATTTCAAATTTGTCAAAATGAGTTATGTCATTTTCTTCCTTGTTGAAGTTGAAAAATGATCAAGAATTTTAGTGTGGTGACATACAACAAAAGGCATTTGAGGAGATAAAAGAATATATGAAATGTCCATCTGTGCTGGTCCCTCCTCAGCAAGGTAAGCCTTTTAAGTTGTACATATCAGCTGATGACAAAACAATTGGATCGGCCTTGATGTAAGAGTTTGAAGGAAAAGAGCGAGTTGTTTTCTATCTGAGTAGAAAACTCTTGGATCCAGAGACAAGATATTCTCCCACCAAAAAGTTATGCTTATGCTTATATTTCTCTTGCACTAAGTTACGACACTACTTATTATCGACCGAATGTGCGGTTGTTTCCAAGGCTGATGTGATTAAGCATATGTTATCGATGCCAATACTGAATGGGAGAGTGGAAAAGTGGATTCTCGCATTATCGGAATTTGACTTGAAGTATGAATTGGCTAAAGCAGTCAAAGGACAAGTAATGGCCGATTTTGTCACCTAGCATCATAAGCCAAGCATTGATTATGTAGAGCCGGTACCTTGGACGTTATTCTTTGATGGGTCATCATGCAAGCAAGGTGGTAGCATTGGTATTGTTATTGTTTCTCCTCGGGGGGGGGGGGCAAGTTTTGAGTTTGCTCTTCCAAATGAACCAATGATTACCAACAACCAAGCAGAATATGAGGCTATTCTTAAAGGACTTTAGCTTCTTCATGAAGTAAAGGCCGAAGCAATTGAAATATTTAGAGATTCACAGTTAATTATTAATCAGTTGATCAGCCTATATGAATGCAAAGAAGATACTTTGAGTGAATACTATGATGAGTGCCAAAAATTGCTCAAGGAATTTCTTCATGTCTCTTTTCAACATATTCCGAGAGCACAGAATCAAGAGGCTAATCATTTAGCTCAAAGTGTGTCAGGTTATCGAGTGTTTCAAGCAGTCTTGAGTAGTGAAACCTCGAATGACGATTGGAGAGTTGAAATAGCCGATTACCTTAGGAATCCATCACAAAAAGTTGCCAGAAAGGTAAGATATAAATTGACTAAATATGTGTTACTGGATGATCAGCTATATTACAAAGCAGTCGATGGGGTGTTGCTCAAATGCTTAAATCAAGAGGAAGCTAAGGTGCTGATGGGCGAAGTGCATGAAGGGATATGTGGGGCTCATTAATTGGCTTATAAGATGAAATGGATTATTCACAGAACTGGATATTTTTAGCCAACAATATTGGAAGACTATTTTGAATATTATAAGGGGTGCCAGGACTGTCAATGTTTTGGTAATATCTAGAGATTGTCTGCATCGGCCATGAATTCGATAATCAAACCATGGCCATTTTGAGGTTGGGAAATTGATTTAATTGGCCAAATTTTTCTGCCCTCAAGTAAAGGACATAAGTTCATATTGGTAGCAACGGATTACTTCACTAAGTGGGTTGAGGCAATTCCTTTGAAGACAGTAACCTCAAAGAATATGGTTGATTTTGTCAAAAAGCATATTGTGTATCATTTTGGGATTCCTCAAACTATCACTATCGATCAAGGGACAATGTCCACATCAGAAGAGTTTGGAGATTTTACTGCCAGTATGGGAATCAAGCTACTAAATTCTTCTCCTTACTATGCTCAGGCTAATGGCCAGGCAGAGGCGTCCAATCAGATTATGATTAAGCTAATCAAGAAAAAGATTGAGGAGCAACCAAGGAAGTGGCATTCAATGCTTAATGAGGCACTATGGGCATATAGAATGGCCTATCATGGATCGATTAAAACATCACCCTATGAACTTGTATATGGCCATAATGCAATCCTTCCTTGGGAAGTTCAAACTGGATCAAGGCGTGTTACTTTGCAAAATAATTTGTCAACCGAAGTCTACAAGAATCTTATGATAGATGACTTAGTGGACTTGAGTTGCTTTTAGCTGCGTGCTCTTGAAAATATCGAAGCCAATAAACTGAGGGTTGCAAGATATTATAATAAAAAAACTCAAGAGTAAGCAATTTTCTGAAAGAGACTTGGTTTGTAAAGTGAAATTGTCGATCGGGTCAAAGGACAGCAAGTTTGGCAAATGGTCACCTAATTGGGAAGGACCTTATTGGATCAAACATTGTGCGCCTAGTAATGCTTATATTTTGGAAACACTAAGAGGAGAGGAAGAATTTGGTAGATCAATCAATGGGAAATATCTAAAGAAATATTACCCTAGCGTTTGGATTAATACTTGACAACCGATTTGTTCGGTCATCGGCTCTAATAGCCGATACCAGAAGGGTATCACCTCTAGTACAAAAATAAACCCAAAGGGATAGAAGCTGGTATGATGTGTACCGCCTATAGGAGAAAGCAAACACGGATAGATTGATGCATGGAATATGAAGTATGAAGCAAAAGAAAATCACTCAAGACAGAGAAATTGTTTGCTAAATATCACCTATTACAAATTATGGGCCAGAAAACACTTTGGTTATTATATCATCAGCTTGGGAAGTAAGGGCTACAGAGTTGGCGGCGCCGAAGAAATCCTCGACCAGGTGCTCATGATCCCCAAGGTGTGCCGCGGCCAAAAAACCATGGGGAAGAAGCCAAAGCTCATGGCCAGAATGGGCTTGCGCAGCAGCCAACACCATGGTAGCACCATGATGAACGCCATGCAAAGTGACCTCCCTAACACGGTTTGGGATGTCATGCAGGTGAACCACCGGGACGGCGCCTTTGGCATTGACAAATCCCGCCACGTACTCCGTAGTCGATCGAAGGCTTTCTAGCTGAGCTGACAAATCTAAAAATATTCAAAGGGGAGATGATCAGGATCTTGAAGATGAAATTGAGAGGAGACAAAATTATGATAGATATCTCACCCATGATTCTAGCCTCGGCCTTGGCCAACCTATCCTCCACCGAATCAGCCTCGGGAGGCGATCGGCATCGGACCATGGCTAGAGCCGATTCTATGAGGGAGAGATAGTCAGCGAGATTCTAGCCATGTCTATCGATGGAGGCGAGCAAGTCATCATTGTTGACCCGCCTCCTCGGATAGCAAGGGAGCTAGTGGCGAGCTGTTGATGAAGAGAACCCCGAAGGCTAAATAGAGTCAGCCCTATGCCCTGAGGCAGTGAGGGGATCATGAGTTGCACCTTCCCGGTGATAAAGGCACTGGCGTAATGACGCTGCTCCATTGAGGGCCTCCTCAGCAGACCTCTTGTTGTTCTCCCTAATCTCACACCTATGGGAAAGTAGAAATTGTGCTAAAGACACGAAAGGTTTGAGATAAAGCAGGTTGTTTTTAGATCCATAGTCGTGGCCCATATATATAGCTCGGTAAGGTGAGAAGATAGATTTCACCGGGGTTATGGAATTAAAGTCAGATATGGAAACGGATCAACACTCTAGAAATTTAGGGGATGTATAACGAAGAGATAATAGCATATTCATACTTATTGCTTCCCATAATCACAAAATATCATGGGATGGATACGAAAGGTTTACATTGACCAGCAATCAACCCACTAAGGCTTCTTTGGATTGAAGGGAGTCCAGATCCCCGCAAGGCCGAAGGTCATCGTGAACCGAGTCACATCGGCCCATTGAAAAAATTATGCTAGGAGAAGGGGAAAGGTCGCCTGCTTAACAGATGCCCAGTTGATTTCTCGGTGACTGAGAAACTGTGGGAAAGAAGTCTATGGCTTTCCCGATGGGTATTTGATGGAGCGAATAAGGAGAAGGTGTCCACACATTTTAGCCCTTGCAAACACTAGAATAGCTCTACAAGCATGGAGAGAAGACTCAGATGATATCACAAGAATTGTTCTAACTGCAGTAGCTGATCCTCTTGCTCAACAAGGCGCTAAGATGAGCGACACAATCACCCTATGCATAAGAATTCTTCTAACCACTTAAGATCCGCATAGCAACGAATTAGACCATGGAGGGTCCAGCGGAGCCAGAGGCACTCGAGTAAGCAGATAGAAGAGAAACATAGCTAAATTGTTGAATTGCTCTCGCTAGAGTCAGATAGACATTTTATAGTCGGCCTAGAAGGATGGATCCAAGCACCCATGAAGCAGTGATGCTATCGTAAAAGTTTTGAAGCATGGCCTCATAAGCTGACATAGACAATGAGAAACAGTAGACCCCAGATCAAGATTCTCTACCCGTGACTGCAGGACCTATCGGGGGTACAAACATGATAATTTTGGAATAAAATTACTTTTTATCCCAAAATTAGGGGGCATGTGTTTACACCAGAATTTGGAAGAAGGATTGCAGGAACTCGAAAGCTCCCAAGATCATGTCATCAAGGAATCGATTACATAAAGGTCAGTATCAGTTGATTCGAATGTAGCACTGAAATTGGCTCTCTTCAGAAAGTGCTAGCAGATAACTATAATAGCTACAATCGGTGCTAGGAAAAAACATGCTAGACTCTAAAAAAGGGAAAGATTACGATCCAAGTTATCTTAAATTGGGAATGTTTCCTCTTAGGGCAAAAATTATAATGAGTCATGCTTAAGTAGGATTAATACGTAGGTTCCAGGTATAAATATTAGACCCCGGTTATTGTAAAGGACACAATCAATCAAATACAAGTTACTTACTTTTTTGGCTCCGGCCACCCCTTAGGAGTAGGAGTAGAGTAGATCTCGGTGACTTCTTCAGCGAGCAGGGCTGCATTGGTCTGGCCGACCTCCGGCTTGTCTGTAAGTACCATCATGGCTTATACTTCTATTCGTATGGCTGCATCGATCCAGTCGACCTCCACTATGACTCTGGTATAAGCTAGTTATCGACTCTTGTCTAGTTCAAGTATGACTGCATCAATCCGGTCGACCTCGACTGCTCGAACTAGATTAAGGCCAAGTTATTAGCTCTATCTAAGGGTGGCATCCTTCGGATAGATTCATTAAGTTACCGATCTTGTTGATGCTTTTCATTATTATTAGTTTACAGCAATATCAATCCGCCCGGTCAAGATCGAATTTGATCGGCCTTATATCCTTTCAGTCCGTCGTTCGCTTTGTTACAACATAATATTTCTTACTCTGAATGACGGGTTATGTTTCATCGGCTATTTTTACTTCGATCTTGATCGTGCATAGTACGTAGTTGAGGCACGAATAATCTTGAAGAGATTTGCTGGCTAGTTGAATCTGGTTTATAGTTCACCATTATGGCTGTAACGATCCGGTAGAACCCCACTGATGGCACTGTAGATTGAGGGATGCTAGTTAGTAGATCTATTCCTAGTTAGGCGCGACCTTAGCTATTTGCTATGCCTACATTGGCTAAATAGCTGATCGCCTGTGCATTAACGCCTACGGTGTGCGTACATAATTCTGTTAAGCGTGAATAGATTTGTGTGCTTTGAGGGCTTGATTCATTGTCTTTTTCACGGCTGCATCGATCTAGTCGAACCCCACTATTAGGGATAGCAGGTTGAGTCTAACAAGTCCACAGGTTTGTTCATGCGAAATAGTTGATTGTTCACATGTTGTAGCCCTTTTCATCTGAATTGGCTATTTTAGCCGATTTATCCAAGCCTTCATGTATAGCATGTCTTCCGAAAAGCCTATCGAAGTACGGATGTGTTTGTGGATTCTTCAGTTTTAGTTTGTTACTATCATCATAGCTGTCATTGATCCGGTCGAACTTCACTGTTGGTGGTAACAGATTAGATTCAGAGCGTTTGTAGATCCATTCATATCAGATAGTCGATTCGTTCATGTGCTATATCTTTTTTTGATTAGATTCATCGGCTTAATTGTTTACACTAGCAATATCTGTCTAACTGATGATCTTATTTACATATACATGTACTGTACCTATCAACATGAAATTAATCGCTACTCATAAGCTTTACAGTCCATAACAGCCGATTTCTATGCGGATCGGCTATTTAGTCGCCTTTCGCGTCTGGCACACTTGTAACTATCTGGGCATAGATCGGCATGTTACACCTTAAATTACTGATAAACTTTCTCTCCTTGTCAATTGCAGGGCCAAATTGACTGGCACGTCTTGGGAGGAGTACGCAGGATCGACCATCCCTGTGTTGAAGCCGGGTGGATCTTCAGCTCCATCGAGCAGACCCTTCTGGCTTGCTCGTGTGCCCGGCACGAGATGAATTTCGATGCCAACACTACCAATACAAGTGGCACAAATTATGGTACATCTTGTTACTGCCAGGATGGATAGACAACTTGGAATGATGAGCTTCATCCAAAATCGTCCTTCTAATCTCTTCATTTGATGGCACCATCAATCTATTCTTGTACCGTACTACCCCTTGCTCTTCAATACTAAACTGAGGACCACGCCCTTCGGTAATTAATTTCTTGATGTGAGGAATTTCTAAAGTGTCTTGCCTTTGTTCCATAATAATCTGCTCAAGTAAATCTGAGACTAAGGCAATGTGAGCTAGCACCTCAGCATGGTTGAGAGACAAAGGTGTTTCCTCAACCTAATATGACTTCTAGCTCAAATCATCAGCTACCACATTAGCTTTTTTGGGGTGGTAATGTACCTCCAAGTTATAATGCTTGATTAATTCCAACCATCTCCTTTGCCTCATATTTAACTCACTCTGAGTAAAAATATATTTGAGGCTCTTGTGATCTGTAAAAATGTGTACTTTATTTCCCAACAAATAATGCCTCCAAATTTTTAGAGCGTGCACTATAGCAGCCAGCTCTAAATCATGGGTGGGGTAATTCACCTCGTACTTTTTCAGCTAACGTGAAGCATAAGCTATCACATGCCCATCATGCATAAACACACATCCCAACCCTATTTTTGAGGCATCACAATATACATCAAAAGGTCTGTCAATATTTGGTTGGGCCAGAACAGGAGCAGTGTAAGAATTTTCTTCAAAGCTTGGAAGGCTTCTTCACAAGCCGGGCTCCAAACAAACTTAGCATCTTTCTAGAGCAGCTTGGTCATCGGCTGAGCTATTTTGGAGAAGTTAGGAATGAAGCGCTGATAGTATCCAGCAAGACCAAGGAACTGATGAATTTGGTGCACTGACTTGGGAGACTTCCAATTTAACACATCCTGCCTTGCTTGGACTACAGAGATACCTTCCGGTGTTAGAACATGTCCCAAAAACTATACTCGATCTAACCAAAATTCACACTTGTTGTATTTAGCATACAGCTTGTGTTCCCTCAATCGAGTCAATACTATCTAAAGGTGTTGGGCATGCTCTTCCTTATTCTTGGAATATATCAAGATATCATCAATGAATACCACCACAAACTTGTCTAACTCTAGCATAAAGACTGAATTCATGAGATACATGAAGAATGTAGGAGCATTGATGAGACCAAAAGACATAACTAGGTATTCATATAGCCCATACCTAGTAGAAAAAGTTATCTTTGGTATATCTTATGGTCTAATCTTGATTTGATGATTGCCTAAACAGATATCAGTCTTGGAGAACACCTTGGTACTAGCTAGTTGATCGAACAAAGTATCAATATGAGGTAAAGGATACTTGTTCTTAATGGTCACTGCATTGAGAGGGCGGTAATCCACACACATCCGAAGAGTGCCATCCTTCTTCTTCACACAAATGGCTGGACAACTCCATAGTGAAGAGCTAGGATGGATGAATCCCTTTTCCAACAACTCTTCTAACTGCTTCTTCATTTTAGCCAACTCCTTCGGGGCCATGCTGTACGGGCATCGAGAGATAGGAGTAGTGCCCGGCTCTAACTCAATGGAGAACTCCACATCTCTATCCAGCAGTAACCCAGGTAGATCTTTAGGAAATACATCTAGGAACTCACAAATCACAGGAATAAAGGCAAGATCAGGAAAAGCTTTAGCATGAGCAGCAATAGGTAAGGCTGGATCTGAGGGCATAAGAAGAGACATCCTATCCTCAGAAGAAAGAAGCCATAACTCAACAACTCTCTGCTTTAGATCCAAAACTACCCCATACACATGCAACCAGTTCATTCCCAGAATCACATCAATGCCTTGCCTAGGTAGCACCATGAACTAGAGATGATAAGTGTGAGTGGCTAGCACTAAGCCCACTGCATCCGTCTAAGTATTAACGCACAACTGCGCACCCGGAGTACTAATTCTATAGGCAAAATGTATAGCCATAAGAGGTATATTGTGTCTATGTTCAAATCCCATGCTCATGAATGAATGTGATGCACCAGAATCAATAACATATAAGTTGGATGGGAATCAATGGTGAACATACCAGCCATCACTGGTTCATTTTGCAATATTTCCTCAGCCTCTGTGAAATTAACCTGTCCAGACTGGTTTACTGGCACCTTCTTCTTGATAATTGTTCGCTTGATCAGGCAAGAGTTAGCTGAGGGCTGAGCAGACTGGGCAGGCTGGTTTTGCGAACACTCCCGAGCATAGTGGCCTTCCTTGCCACACTTGAAACAAGCACCAGGCTTGTTCCCCTATCCTTGATGAGGTGGGACCTGCTATCCCTAGGGCTGCTATTGTTGCACCTACTGAGTAGGTGCACGTTACTGGGTGGAAGGTGCCTGATAGGTCTATTGAGGTTATCAAAATGAATGCCCACTCAAAGACTAATTGGGCACCCACCTGACAACCTATACTTTCTATGCCTAGGGGTGACTAGAAGACCCAGTAGTCACCTGCTTGCGCTTTAATTTTGCCTAATAGTCACGCTGCAATCCCTCCATGGCAATAGCCGCATTCATCATAGCCCCAAAGGTCTGATACTTTCCAGTATATAACTCCTTCTATAGGCTGCAAGAGAGGCCGTGATAGAAATGGTCCCTCTTCTTCTCATCTATATCAACGTGAGTCCCAGAATACTATGACAAGTGGTTGAACTTGTTGACATAGTCCATCACGGACATGCTTCCTTGCCTCAAGTCCAAGAACTCTGTCAACTTCCTATTTAGAACACTAGCAGGAATATAATACTCTCTGAAGGCCACAGTAAACTCCTGCCAGGTCACACGGTGATCTATCAGCTGCATGGCATTAAATGTGTCCCACCATGCACTAGCAGATCCCAATAGCTATTGCGGTGCAAAACGCACCTTCTGCTCCTCAGTTATGGTGAGTAGCAGAAACTTTTGCTCTAGAATACGAAGCCAATGCTCCGCATCTAGAGGCTCAGCCATCGGCGTGAATGTGGGTGGGTGCATCTTCAAGAAATCCTGATAAGAGCAGGGTCCCTTGGGACTGCGGGCACCACCCCTGTTCCTACCATTGCGCCCGTGTCCTCCATGGGCAAAGCCATCGATAGCCTGTGCCAGCAGCTCCATGGCACGGGCTGACTCGTGATGAACAACCAACATCTTTGCCATTATCTCCGCATGAGTCATCGGAGGTGGCGGTGGTGGAGGAGGAGGAGCCAAAAGTGGGGCCTCATGGCTCTCCTCATTGTTGTGCTCATTGCCCCGGCCACTTTCACCTTGGCCTTCGCCAAGACCATGGCCCGCTCCGGCACTGGTGCTCCCACGACTGGATCTCAAGTTCATCTAAAAACATATAGGAACCAACCATTTAGGACAACCCTCTAGATCAGGAACAAGAGATTAGAGAAATGATAAGACATTTATTAAAGCATTCTTTTAGTTTATCCTATCAATTCACTAATCCAAATTATACATGTAGGGAGAGTTTAGTTTAAGCAAGATTCTCTTTTCATGATGCATGCATCGGCCTATACGTTCACTCAAACCAGAATATAGTGGCATTCGCAAGAATTTTTCGGCACATCGCACACTCACTTTCCGTACGCTAAATGACTTCTTATGTAGCATAAGTCAGTGTACCTGCAGAAAACTAATTAGATAAAACCAGTGCCGCTATCCTAGATAGACCATATTACTAGGGCTTGTACTTATTTACATAATTTATCGCATCCTACTTTTTGCAAAACTTTTGTTGGTTAAATTTTAGGTTTTGGAAAAAGAGTGATGAAACTCATAGACTCATTATTGGCTCTGGTACCAACTGTGGCAGAACCGCTCAAAATAACGCACTTACGGAGGCGCTTATCTTCCACTAGACACTAAGCACCCTGAGAGCGAGCTACATCAGGCGGATTCCGTCGAGCACACCCCAAGGGAGAGCTCGAATAATCCACATTTTTTCCTCATGATCCAATAATGAGAGCGAGTTTACAATACTTAGTCTATTTCATACATTTAGAGTTCTTTGAAATACATTATTATAGGACCAAATTCACAGTGCAGAAATTAAATAGCAAAATGAAAAGAAACATCTATCAATAATATACAAGGATCCGTCTGTGCCCACTAGAAGAATCCTTCACACAATGGCTACTCCTCAAGCTGTACCTACAATACGGGTAAATAAACCCTGAGTACACAATGTACTCGTAAGACTTATTCGACTAGTGGGAATAATTTCCTGACTCCAAGGGATATGATAAGCTTTATGGTTTGGTGGGTTTCCTTTTTGTGGAAAGCAATACTAATAGTGAATCCTTATGTATGTTTATTATTAGCAGTCATGATTAGTTTATTATCTAGCCATTCTATGTAAGCACCTGTTCTACTTTCAAGCAAGAGTTGAGCAAACAGTTTCATTTCACCACCTTTCATCTTTCAGTTCTTACTACGGTGCTAGATTGTAGACAAGTCATACCGGATCGCCCAATGATTCGCGAATCAATGTGCCTAGCTGGGTACCCGAAGACACATGCCCCGCTTGTACCCTAGGCACAAGTAGGACCAACCTACCACTCTCCTGTCACGGGGTCTAGGTCCCCATCTAAACTTGGACTCTAAGCCCCCGCTCC
Organism: Miscanthus floridulus; assembly: GCF_019320115.1. Classification (NCBI taxonomy): domain Eukaryota; kingdom Viridiplantae; phylum Streptophyta; class Magnoliopsida; order Poales; family Poaceae; genus Miscanthus; species Miscanthus floridulus. Next base: position 32,704,960 of record NC_089598.1, on the reverse strand, counting down.
TAAGTCCCCGACTCAGTGCGGTGCTTAGACCTCCACCATCCCTGCCTCTAATCAGTCGGTCTAGAAAGAGCCAAAACCCACGACAAGAGAGCAACAAGCCTTCTCTATGCCCATACACAAGTATGTGTTCGAGATAATAAGTCTGTGACTTGTCTAGAACCCAATGCAATGGCTGGTCCTTAATCGACATAGACAGGGAAACAGTGTAACTAAGCTATGCCCCGTTGGCCATAGGACACAACCTCTTACACCCACCAAAACCCAAACCATATCCCTACCCGGTCTCCATTTTTCCTTTCACCACTTTTATCATGAGTGATAATAATAATCACATATTGTGAGTAACGGCAGGTTACTCACACTACCGAAATTCTAAGCATGGCAACTACTCGATAGTAGGACTCATAGGTAGGTATATCTATGCATGTAGTTTCCATAAAATACCTATAACATAAATGCACATCACATATATATATCCAGATATCATTCAAAATAAAGGTTATGCACTGGGGCTTGCCTTGGGCTCTAGGGCTCCCTCCTATATGAGAATCTCCTCCTCATACTCCTTGATGATCTCCTCATACTCCTGATCACCCGCAGACACGAACTCTACCAACTTGTTATCTACATGCATGAAATGATGATGCAACATTTAGTAATATGGCAACAACAACTCTTAAAATAAGAATACATCTATCAAGCTACTAAGCTAGCTCTACCAACTAGGACGCTAAGTTACCTATTATTACACTTAACAAATATGAAATATTGCATGTATTATCTTAGCAACTAAAGGTATCCCTCTTCTTAACATCGATTTACTATATATATGATAAAACAAGGAGTACTAGCTACCCTATTCATCAACCTATTCTAAGGCTACAAAAATTACAGTGAGCTCATAATAATCTAATGAACCTACTGTAAAAAAATTCATGGCTAGAGCTATTATCAACTTGCCACAAAAATTCCTACAAATATTAAGCTAAGTAATGCTAAGCTTCCCTAAATGAATTAATGAATCTATCCAGATAGATCACATTTTGTGAACCCAACAAATTTTGTTTCACTATTTATGGACACCTACAATATTTACTATAATTTTTTCAAAGATCAGCTCAAAACTAAATAGGAAAAGCATTTACTAATTCTCTGGAAAAAGGAAAAACTAAATTCAACCCACGTGGCCCACTACGAGCGACGCGGCCCACACACGCGCAGCGCGCGCACGTGACCCACCGGCACGGCCCACGCGGGCATGACCCAACCATGTGGCAATAGCCCACAACAGGGAGGCCCGCGCGCTTCGGCACATTTGCGAAAACATCCCCATGCTAATACCGAATCAATCTGCAGTCCATAGCACTATTCCTACAGTCTAGACTTAAGCAATCCAGCCCTTGAAACCATCTATCTTCATAACAGCCAGGTCCCCAGGCACCTACGCGTGCACTGGCACGGTGACGATGGCACTAGGCGATCACACTGGCTAGCTAGGCCCTCCCCCTAAGGAGTCGATGCTCACCTAGATGCAAACGCGAAGCAGTGAGTGGTGAAGCGATGAATGGAAATGCGGTCAAGAGCTCCCTCCATGGTGGTGGACACCCTGCGGCAGTGGCAATCAAGTTCTCATGAGCCAAGGCACAACCAAAGTGAAAGAACCAAAGGATGGGCATCAGCAACTCACCCCAAAGCTACCTGTGGCGGTGGCTTGACTGGGAATAGGCCGGGTGCGTTCGGCCAAGCCCACATGGCGAGCTCCATGATGGACTGTAGTGGCGCGACCATGTCAGCGATGCTAGGAAGGCTGTAGCAGTGCAAGTGGGGTGCGTAGGGGGTGGAGGGGATCAAGGTGAAGACACAGTGCCTTGGAATTGGATGGAGGTGGACAGTGCGAGACGAATTGGATAGGCGTCGTCGTTCGATCTAAAGGTGGCTGACGGCGGGGGAAGCTTCAAGTTGAGACTCGACACGGTACGACTGTAGTAGTGGGTGGGCTTGGCGTGTAGCTAGGCTCCCCTTCAAGCTTTTGGTATGCGCAATTACTTGGATGGGACCGAGCGCTATGAGCTGGTTCAGGCATGGCTTGGTGACGCTGGCGCGACGCCATTAAAGGTGGAGGTGGATGGGGAGCGCAGTGTGGTGCTTGCCACTCAATAGAAGAGGACAAGGGCACACAGAGGAGCCTACACATGTGTGTATGGGGCAACATGGCTTGTGTGGCCACAGCGCCTTAATTGGCAAGCCGACGGTGACACGGCCATGTGCCGATGCAGCAGGCGCGCGTAGCAATGGCAGTGGCGACGCGACGCAAGCGGCGTGGGTGCACACGATGTGACGACACGACACAGAGGAATGTGCACATGCTGGCGATGATGACTATGGCCCTAGGATGCCACTGCACCTGAGCGAAACAGCGACGGCATTTGGCGGAGCAGAGCCGGCAATGGAGCGACGCGGGCGGCCCAAGGGCACCAGCAGCGACGTCAGCGGCAGCGCACATCATGGCAGTGGGGAGGAGCAATTCCACGCCTGGGCAACCGGCCACCATGGCCAGCAGGGCGTGGCCTAACACGCACGCATGCGGTCGGCGCATCGACGATGGCACAGGAGCACGGTGACCATGTCAACGCGAGGAGCTCGACCTAAAACATGCCTACACGCTTTTTAAAGCATCCTAAAAATCCAAATCGTTGATTCCATTGCCAAACCACCTATGCGATACTTAAGAGGGCATGTTAGGCTACTAAAACAAGCCCTAATACCCCATCACTCCTTAACCCAATTACTCTACAAAATTGCCAAACTTAGCCTTGTAAAACCATTTTCCGACTTAAGAAATTTGACTAAGTCTTGATCGGATTCATGTCAATTTTGATTTCCAAGCTATTAGGCCACTTAGCTAGTGAATTCATCATTCAACTATAGGTATTTCATCATCATCTACAAAGTTTGTACTTCTAACTTTATTAAAATTCTATATATATGTTCTATAGTGTTTTCGTTCAATAAAAATTCATGAACATCCTTACTTGATAATTTCATACGTCATGAACAACCTTTCATTATGCATTTCCACTGGTCGTTTTAAGTTACGGAAATTGTTCTACACTCTATATCACATGCATTTACACATAAATATGATGCTCATGTAGTGTTTTAGTAAACGATTTACAGTGTGACACCGAGGGTGTTACAATATAGTGAGATTGTTTTATTTCTACATGGATAGTAAAGTGAACATCCAAGTCTGCACTGACCAAGATTTGGTTGAAATGTTTGCAAAACATAAGGCTTCCAAATGCTACTTGTTGACTGTTGCATATCATAGCCCAAGTAGTGAGCCCCCTATGATTCTTGATTGGGATTCTGGTAGCACTATGAACTCTTTTGAACCCCCATTCACCCCTTCAATTGCCTGTCCAAGCTTAGCAGAACCAAGCCATGCCACACACACTCAATGTGGGTGTTGATGAGGAAGGGTTGTATATTGACCTTGGTCCCCAATACCCCCATCTCCTCCCAATCCTCAAAGCCAAGGTGGGAGTAAAGAATGGGAAGGTGAGAGTTTTGGTGCTGATGAATCCTCTGAGACAGACTCTAATGATGAAGTAGAAGACATAGATGATATGGTTAAAGATAGGGAGCCTGAACATATGCCTGATGTTGATTATGACAAGAAGGACCCTCCTATGTTAGTAGGAATAGTATATTTAGACATGGATGCTTTTAAGATTGCTTTAGCTACTCATGTTGTTAAACATGAGTTCAACTATGACATTGAGAAGAGTGATACAGTGAGGTATAGGGTGAACTGCTCACAGCAGAGTGAGGGCTACAGGTGGAGACTTCATGCCTCAACTCAAAGGGATGGGCACACTATTAAGGTAATGTGTTAGTATATTATTTTTATTGATTGCTCCCTGTTTTTCTTGCATTGTGTGGCTTGTAATAAGTGCATTACTTGACTTTTTTGCAGGTGAAAAGGAACCCCTACCCTCATGAGTGTCAGAGCACTAGGAGGTAAGGAATCTATATAGGGGTAACATAGTTCTGGGTGTGCAGTCAGGTGATTGATTGGCTAAAGGAAGATGGAACTCTAGGTGCAATAGAATTAACTGCAAAGGAGGTTGAAGGATGCACACAAAATTATGGTGCCCTATAAGATAGTGTATAAAGGTAAAAATCTTGCTATGGATAAGATTTATGGGCCTTGGAGCAAAAGTTTTGATAACTTGTATAGGCTTAAGGCCCAGTTAGAAGAACCAAGTCCTGGATCATTTCTTGTCATTGATAATCACACCATCAACAATAAGATCAGGTTCAATAGGCTATTCTTTGCACTTAAACCATGTGTTGATGGATTTTTTAGAGGCTGTAGACCATATCTTGCAGTAGATAGCACATTTTTAATAGGAAGGTTTAGGGGACAATTGTGCATTGCTTGTGCAGTAGATGGGCACAACTGGATGTATCTAGTAGCTATTGGTGTAATTGACTCAGAAACCAATGAGAATTAGGTGTGGTTCATGGAGAGGTTGAAGGAAGCAATAGACACCCCAGAGGGCTTGACATTCTGCATAGATTGTGGCCAGGCAGTCATGAATGGGGTTAGTGAAGTTTTTCCAAATGCTTAACATAGAGAGTGTATATATCACTTAGTACAGAATTTCAAGAAGAGGTATAGTGGGAAGATATTTGATGATCACTTGTGGGCTTCTTTATATTCATGGATCTCATACATGTTTAAGAAGCACTATCAAGCAATGGCTGCAGCCAAACCTGAGGCAATGAAGTATCTACAAGAAACTCACAAGAAACTTTGGACCAGGAGCCAGTACAAGACATTGTCAAATGTTGATTATGTGATTAATAATTTGGCTAAGTCATTTAATAATTGGATCAAGCCTGAGAAGGTAAATCACCTGGATGACTTGTTGGACACTATAAGACAGAAGATTTTGATTAAAAGAACCATAGGAAAAAGGTAGCCAAGAGGTTGGAAGAAAAGATTCTGCCTCACATCCTGCAGAAGCTAAGGGAAGACAGTTACAACCTGGACATTGAAGTGGTCACAGCCTCCCCTGATGGTGTGGTAGAACTGTGTGCTAAGGGAGGTAGTGGCTTTAGGTTTGTGGTCAGACTACCTGACAGAACATGTTCCTATAGGGTTTGACAGGGGTTAGGAATCCCATGCAAGCATGCAATAGCCTACATTACTTTAATTCCTAGTGAAAAACTAGAAGACCTGTGGATGATTACTTCTCTGTTAATAAATTCAGAGCTGCATATGGGGGTTTCATCCCTTGTATTCCTGACAAAAGCATGTGGCCCAAAGCTACTCATAGCTTTTTCATGCACCCTCCCTGTCTTAGGTCCATAGGAGGTAGAAGGAAGAATAGGATAAAATCATCACTTGACGGAGGCAGCAGCAAGAAGAGGGCAAAGAAACTTGAGTGCCCCATCTGCCATGAGTTAGGGCATCATTGATACACTTGCAAGAATGGGAATTCAGAAGATATAGCTGCAATGGAGGCTGAAAGGTAAACTATGTAACTAAATTACTTTGCAGATACATGTACAGCTTCAATAACTTAGTTAACTATGTAACTTTTTCTATGCAAGGGTCTTCCAAAGAAAAGGCTAAAAAAAGCAACAAGGTGTAACATAGAGACTAGCATTGTGGTTGCTACTCCATCCTAGATGGTGTTCCCACATAATGAGGCAGTGGTCAATGCTACACACAAGAAAAGAAAGAGGAAATCTTCTTCTTCTGGTGTCGAGAAGAGCAAGGGGGCAGCTACCACTACTACTTCAAGCTCAGGTCCAAACAGTGTATCTAACATGTGCCTGCTCAATGTTCTTTTGGTGATGTGGTTCTGGAAAAACACCTGCTATGTGATGGCACGACTATTCTTTTGCTCTATGATAAATATTCTGTGATGGCATGACAGTACTTAGCTGTAGCTGAAAACTAATAACTTAGCTGCTATGTGATGAATGTTGGTGACATGTTGGTGCCATGAAACCTTTGTGATGAAAAACAGTAAAGTAGCTACAGTTATGTGATGAATGTTTGTTTACTGTTGTAATACTCTAATTATTGTTATATTCTTCTTATATGTTGTTGCATTCTAGACAAATGAACAATCTTCGTATTCATCATTCAACATTGATTCATTCATCCATCCATCCATCCATACATCCCTGATAGGGCTCAAGTTGCATGAGTGGCAACTGATAGGGCTGAGGACCTATATACAGGAGGAGAAGCCTAAGGGCTCAATTGGCGTCAACAACCTTGGCTTTGGCGCCAAAACGCTTGGCCTGGGGCTGGCCTAGGAATGACACTGAAGCAAACCAACTAGTTCACAGAGCCTCTCAAGCCTAAGGACATCTAAGTCATTTGGTTGCGCCATTACCCATCGTTAGGAGCAAAACTGGATGGAATGGTGTGTTGGACAAAAAGGCCCCGTTCGCTGGGCTGAATTTGGCTGAAAAACACTATTCCCGCTAAATTGTTGTGAGAGAAAAATACTGTTCCGGCTAAAAAAAGAAGCCAAACGGCACAAAAAAAAGTTTAGCGTCATTGCATCAGGATCTATATGGATTTTTTAATAACACGTAAGAATAGAGTATCTTTCGTAATGTCAGACGGTAAAAAAGGCTCTATTAAAAACGAGCGGGCAACAGGCGCAGGTGCCCACGGCGTCCGAACGAACGGTACGTACATATGTCCGGACGCTAGTCTCCGTTTTTATGGTAAAATAATACAAAAAAAAAAGACATGCGAGACTTTTCTTCACATAGCATCTTGTTGTAGCTTTCCATCTCAATCGTCCATGGTTCACTAAGGGCATGATTGGTTGCTTTGGTGAGGGGAGCCGGAATGGAGAGCCAATCTAGGATGGTGAAATATATGTTCAAACCGTGCACTTAGTTATGTTTTGTTGTCTTTGTTGTTGGTCCAGTATGAGATAACATCTTATTTGGTTGTAGGTATGGATGTGAGTTTTGAGTGTATGACACATGGGTCCTAGGCCATGCGTCGCACCACACCATCCCGGCTCGCATGGGAAGCTCGATTTTTACGTACGCTGTGAGCCTGCACCAGAGGCCTCAAATACACGGTCCGGTGCATCGATTTCGTTTGACATAGAAAACCAAACACAAAGATAGTATATGACATAGTGTCAGATGACGCTTTGGACCGCTACACGAGGGCTACCAATCACGCCCTAAACGGCTACTTCCAGTGATTGCCGTCTGATTGTCACGGCCCGGTCAAAACTTACTGGGAATGCTGAGTCATCATAAATAAAGAAGCAAGCAAGCAACCGCCCCCGTCCATGGTCCATGGCCGGCGGCGACTACACCCAAACCTCGACGGACGCAGCCCTTACCCCCATCCCATCCTCCTGCCGGTCTCCACGCCGGCTACGATGGCGACTTGGCCCAACCCAGCCGTTCCGCTCCTCCTCGTCACGGCGCTGCTCGCGTTCGAGGACTGGCTCTCGATGCCCTCTTGCTCGGGGGGCCTGCCCGCCGCCCACGGTTCCGGGGACCTCAGGGCCATGATGGTCGCCGACCTGATGCTCCTCGGGTCGGATGCGTCCTTCGCTGACCGCCACTTCCGAGACCACGTCATGTCCAAATTCTTCGCTGTGAGTGATAGGATTCAGATGCGAGCGAGTGCCCCGAATTTTCTCGAAATTTTGTCGGATATCTTGAAATGTTTGATTTTGCACACGTTAGATGGGCTAATGCAGTTGCAAATTTGCTGTTCTGCCGTCCTCGGGTGCTAAAAGTAGTGGAGTTGCACGTTTTCATGCGATTCAGTGTTCACTTGAGGGTCCACTTACTGTCAGATTTGATTCCCGATGTTATGCCTTTTTTTCCAGAACTCTATTCAAAGATTGAAGCCGAATATGATCGTAGTCCTTGGGGACATCTCAGCAAGAGGTTCGGAATCAACGGAGGCCAAATGGATTTCTGTTATTCAACAGTTTGAGGGGATATTGGGACCGTACTCCACTCTTCCTCTTCATATTGTTTTGGGTGATAAAGATGTTGGCACTTGTGCAAATTTGGAGGGTAAATTCGTCCGCCGCAGGACCAAACATTTGCCAGGGTTGGATTCAAGTGGATGTGGCTCTTTCGATATCAGCAATGTAAGTTTCGTGTCACTAAATGCGGTTGCGCTGCTCTGTAGCGACAATGCATTGCGGTTCAGCATCGAGAAGGTTATGGAGAGGGAGAACCATCATATCCAAAGGGAAAGGGTTTATGAAGCAGAATGTAACCCTTTACGATGTGAAAGAAGTGAAAATTTCGCTGACATTAGTTGGAGGCAAAACAACATGGAATCAGGGTCAGGTCCTGTCGTTTTGCTCCATTTTCCATTGCATAAATTCGATGGAGAGGTTACGGGTGTTCCCACATTTTCAGAGACGGTTGTCTCCGATCATTCATTAGCTGACTCAAGCTCAAAACTAAGGTAAATCATCAATAGTATGTATTTTATGAGTAGAATCTTTAGTCCCGTGCTGCTGTATTACGTTAATGTTGTTTTTGAAGCCCGGAATTGGTGTGATATGTATCATGACATACTACTTGAAACCGTGCAGTGGAGCTAATAGCAGGATTTTATACGATCACTTGCATACTCTTCCTGTGAATTCAACACAATATATTCTTCAGGCACTTAAACCAAGGTGAGCCCTCTGTATTGATGTTAGCTTTGGATTGAATTCCCTGTTGTAGTTGGCTATTCTTTTTGTTATATTGTCTGGGTGGTGTGTCGTCATGTTATGTGTACAATTATTTTCAAATTACTGTTTATGAAAATTCTGTTTTGCTTTCTTTAGAATGGTAACTGAAGTCCTAATGTCATTTTTTTTTCTGCAGGATTATATTTAATGCTCATTCTGGTAGCTTCTCTGTCTTTGTCCATGCTGATGGTACACGTGAAGTAACAGTACCAGCTATGACATGGAAGACAAGAGGAGTTCCTGGTTTTGTCATTGCTACATTTGATACTAAAGGGTCTGTGACTCTGAGGTGCTGTTGGTTAGCTCGAGAATGGCATGTAATTATGGTATATTTAGCATTCTTGTGCTTGACAGCTCTTGCAATAAGATGGTCACATTGATATGAATGAAAAGTCAAATCTTACACCAAGGTATCTGTGGTGCATATGTCACCTTTATATTTGTTGGCTTCACATAGTTGGTTTCCTCCATGAACTTTTGCCACTTCTGGTTGTTATTGCTGTCACTACCATCTGAATACCAATTTGAATGTCACATCCTGAGTCTCGATACACAACCTTAGAACTAGAAGCTTCTTGATTTGTTTGTTGGACTTTTATCCTCTGTGTCCAGCAAGTGCATGAAAGCAAGATTGGGTGCCTTTTGTCCATGGGCACTAAGGCTTTACTAATGAACCAGTGTGCTTGCTGATGATTTATAGACTCTGTAGTTCGTGTGCCATGGTATCCTACTCCTGGAAGTGAAGATATATTTCAGTCCAGTATAGTATACCAAGCTTCTTAAGGATAATTTATTGGTATGAAATCACTGTGCACAGTCTGATAGCTAGTGTTCAGAAACTCAGCATACATCAGCACTGCTTTTCTTTGAACAAATAGTTAGTGAGGCGTGCATGAGTTTTTTGTAATATCCCCTTTGTGTCATATGTTTATGAGACATACAAGAGTAACTTTACTGTCTCAAACAAGATTCTATTTAAGCTTCTTTCTTGTGATTCTGTTAGGTCAATATTGATGACTAGCACATTTGGATTCAGTACGATAGGTACGACGCATGATGAGAATTATTCACTTGCTCTGAGGACCAAATGGTACCTAATTCAGTCTCTGAAACTTGCTGATAAACAGCAGCATATTGATGGTGGCCGACACATGCAATAGCACCAAGCGCAGTGGCTTCTTGCTACATCTGGATGCTAAGGATGAGGCTCTGCTGCTTGGCCAGAGGCTACAACTTTGAAGCAGTTTGTGGACCCTGTGGCACTGTATGACTGATCATATTCATTGCAGCTTTCTGGAGTGGTAAGCATCATCAAATTACTTATTTGTTGTCTCAACAGCTGAACAACACTTTGTCAAACAACAGCATAACCATAATCATTCACTACTTAGCCAGGGGATCCAGGCACTGCATCTCCAGTATTGGCGTACCGCTCAGCTTGACTCGGCATTGAGGACATATGCAGGCTTTCCGGTCCAATTCTCGAGTATGTGTTGAAATGATTAGTGTATTCCGTGAAAGTTCCATCTCGAGTAATTATGCCTGCAAGGGCATAAGTTGCCATTTATGCCCGGATACAAACAGCAGATTCTTGTTCCTCGAATCCTCTGCTCCCCGTCTCTGAAGATGTTATGCTAGGTGTCTCCCTTTGTCTGCTTGTTATTGCAGCCGCACTGCTCACACAAACCGATTGCCACTGTTACCATAGCTTGGCACCTTACAACTATTTTATGGGTTACCAGCGATGACCAAGCAACAGTCATTGCCACCCTACGCCAGGTGACCAGGTCTTCTTCGGGACCTTTGCCGGCAGCGAGCACCACCAGGTATGCCCACCTCTTTGTCTTCACTCCCCTGCTGTGTGATACTGAGTACCCAAACCTAGGGACCCAAGATCTCTGGGTTTTAGATCCGACAGGGCGGGACGGGTTTTCATTTTTTCCCGCTGGTGCCCATGGCTTCCTGAAATTCAAGTTCAGCTATCAATTTAGCCAATGAAGCAGCCGCAGCCGGCCCAGCCCATGGTATAACCCTAGGCATTTAATTCCCAGCAGCAGCAGTGTTGCTGCATCCACTCCCCAGTCGGCCATGTCCCCAGCCGCATGCCGCTGTCATTTTCGGCTCGGCCGCTTTCCTCTCCTGACCACCGCCCCACACATCCTGCTGTCTGCATCCTCCTCCGGTCCTCCCAAGGTGAGCCCCAATCCCCAGCCCTAATTCACAAGATTTGAATTCTGTAGCAGTAAATCAGGAGATATCGAGCTGTGTGTGGTGGGAAGGGCCACTTGTTCTAGATGTGAATTTCCTCCATGCGCTTGGTCAGGATTGTCTAGATGCATATCTGGCACTTTATTGTATTGTTCTTTTGAACTGATGACAAGGTTAAGTTTGAACTGATGCATATCTGGAAGACTGGATTACTGGAACTGTATATTCTAGTTCCTATTCTGTATCAGCAATATTATATCATTTTTGTCATTTATGAACTATCCAATTTGGGCAAAACCTTGTATTCAGATCTGATCTAAGTACAAGTGTACACGTGTATACATGTATTATGCTTACTAACTTCGATTGTTTTGCAAAAAATTATTGGGTGTACATGTGTACACCCATGTCTTTACTGGTTCCGCCCTTGTCGGATACCGGGAACCAAAGATTTTCCTCCCTTTCTGGGAAATCTCCTCGCCTAGTATCAAGGCCATGCTGATGATTTGCATGGAACCTTAAACATTCGATAGCTGTTGAGATAAAAGATGTTATCAGGGGAATAAATTCTAACCATTTATACAGTTCAGTACTTGAGTTCACTTACAAGTTGCAATCTGAACACGAGTTTTTCTAGGCCTCATTACTGGGCCCTCTATACAGAGGTCTGGAACTGAAAATAGAACTGCATTCAGCCATGTAAATTTGAATTTGCTATCCTGCATTATTTAGAAAGAAATCAATATAAACAGGTCATGATGTTGTAAACTTGCTAGGTGACAATGCTCCTATCTAATGTTGGTAAAAAAGAAGCAGTTTTCGCTATAAAATAGAACTGTCATACTTGTTAAGAAGCTGTGTCCTATCACCTATGCAACCTTCACTGCAGCAATTTGGTGGAGCTTCTGTTGACAAAAGATTACCAGACTGTATCATGAAATAAATGCTCCAGTTACTTAGTAATGGGCATACATTGTTCCGACTTTGCTGTCTGAAAGAAACAGTTGACAGCTGCAATTACCTCCATATACTGATGAGGACCTTAATATAGTGCTCATGTAGTCTGACAGTGATAATCATACCTTCATCAATGGTCATCATCGTCATGCAAAAGCATGGTAATTTTTTTATCATTAGGGCCTATTTGGTAGGGATCCAAATTCTCACAGAAACGTTTTGGATCCAGATTGTTTTTTTCTCCTAAAAACGATTCTCTGTTGAAACGGAATCACTTGCTCTATTTGTTTAGCTACCGATCTTGATTCTCCCTGAAATGAACTAGGATCGGTGCAAGGGTGATTCTCCTTCCTAATGTTAAAAGGAGAAATGTTTCTAGGTGATTCAGGGTGAAATGTTTCTCATTTTTCAGCATTTGGTAGAGATTCAGATGATTCTGCCCAGAATCAGAAATGTTTCACCCATCCAAACGGGCTCTTAATCAAATATGCACCTACCTTTTGGTGGTAAACTATACTAGGACTGTTTCTAGCTCTCCATGAGTGATGGTTTTGCTCTTTTTACTGCAGGATACATTTGTCTGTTTGAGTTTGCTGATGATCATCTCTCAGTTAGGATAGTTGTTGAACTCAACGGTAGACTGAACAAAGTGGCATGATCAGCCCATGTTTTGATGTTAGTAAGGAAATCGATTCCTGGACCATGGGGCTGCTTCCCTCACGTCAGGTTAGTTAACTAACAGCTTGTGTGCAAACATCACTTATCTGATGCATCTTAATCGAACCAAGTTTCCAGAGAACTTCATTTTCCGTTTTGCAGTTTGGGCACATCGTTCTACCGCCTCTGATTGCATCATGGACGAAGAGGCGAGGAGAAAGAACGTGGGAGGGAAGGTCCTTGGCTTCTTTTACTAGGACTAGGAGAATCTCTTATCCAGTTGTGAGATCATCGCCATAACTGTAGTTAAAGATCATAGTTTCATAGCTGAGTAGAGTTTAAACAGGCAGAATACACCCATGGCATTTTTGAAAGAATGAGAACACCCATGACTGCATTGCCTCGTTCAGAATTCTGTTGACCCAAGGGTCATTGAGTTGCTGCTCTCTTTTTGGCTGTTGCGTCAGGATGTAATCTGCTTGTATACCATGGTATTCTTGCTATGAAGCTTGGTTCTTCGATAAACTCTGGAAAAACCTCTCAAGGCTGGGTACTGTACCTTGCTGCACAAAGGCCGCATGGTGAGTGATGTTGCTTGTAACAGATCATTTACTTTAAGCTATGCAGTAGAATCCTATGGGGTTCTGTTTTTTTTTGAGACTGCATGCAGCACCGGTGGAGACGGTCAGGAGCTCATGTAAACAAGAATAAATTGCTGAGGCAACAGCTGGCTGACCATAACGGATGGATTGTCCCTGTTGATGAGGTTTGGTTCTACCTGTACTCCCTGAGGCCTGAGTCCCTGCGACTCACGAATCAAGCAGCTGTAGTGTCTGGTATTTTTCATTGTTCAACATTGTATAATGTATATATCACCAAAAACACATGAAAATCCTTCGGTTCTTTTCGTACGTACGAACCAAGGTGGCAGGTCGACGAGGCCTATCGCATTAGGTCAAGTCCACTGTGCTCGGATACTCCCCGCTGGTGACCTGTGAGCTGTGACTGTGAGTTGTGACTGATCTGATGGTGACAGACCGGTGTCCGTCAATGTGTACTGCTCTTTCCTGTGGGGCAGGAGACTTTGTGGCGAAGATGCGAGTGTGATTGTTGTGATTCATACCTTGACGTGCTGGAACCTCCAAAGAAGATAACCTACAAAAGCTTTAGTCTTCTCTTCACTCTCTTGTAGCTTATGATGATCCATTGCTTCTCATGATCATATTGTAACTGATCAAGACAGCTTTGCACATTTACTCGAGAAGTCGATACCAAGACCGCTGATGGCTTTTGAAGGGATCGTGACGCCTAAGAGGGGGGTGAATTAGGCAACTTAAAAATCTAATCCTTAAACTATGGTCTTTTTTTCTAACCTTAACAAAACCTATGCAAAAGATAAACTATCTAAATGTGTAACTACGGTTTTACTAGTGTGTTGCTATCTCTATTGTAAATGTAGTAAAGTAATCAATGTAAATGCGGACGCTAAAGAGTAAGGTAGAGATATGCAAACTCTCGTCGACGACTTCGGTATTTTTACCGAGGTATCAAGAAGCACGCAAGCTTTCCCCTAGTACTTGTTGAAGCCCCTCGCAAGGAATCCCTCGCAAGAGCCAAGCTCCCGGTCGGGAAACTCCGTGGATAGCCTCGGGCCTTCCCCACATGCAAGTGGGTCTTCGACGTGCCTTCCGGCAAGCCTCTCCTGGATGCTCCCCGCCGTCTTCACTATCAAGCTTCCAGCCGAAACACCGCAGGCCTTGTTCCCTACAATACACGGTGGCGGCCACACCACAAACGCGGTTGGTGTGATCTCGCAAGACTTCAAGCCCCTCCGATGTACAACAATGGTGCTCGCAAGCACCGGGTGGTAAGAGGTATGCAAACCTCACTAAACACTAGGCCTAAACCTAGAGCAAACGCATAAGCGGTGGTCTAATCAACCTAAGCACTTCACAAAGCACCTACGCTAGTCACCTGATGAAACACTAAGCACTATGCAAGTGGAGATCACTAAAATGGTGTATCAACACCCTTGGTATGTTCCTCAGCTCCACACACTTCAAATGGCCGGTTGGGGGGTCTATTTATAAGCCCCACTGAGAAAGTAGCCGTTGGGAACGAAATCCCGCTTTTCTGCTACTGACCGGACTCTAACCAATGTCCTGTCAGCACTGACCGGACGCGTCCAGTCACGAAAACGGCTCTCTGGAACCTTACTGATGTTGACCGAACTTTGGCACTCAGCGTCCTGTGCAACGTCCGGTGCAGCGTCCTGTGCATCGGAGCGTCCAGTGCAGCGTCCTGTGCAGCGTCCTGTGCAGCGTCCAGTACAGCGTCCTGTGCATTGGAGCGTCCTGTGCCCTCTATGAGCTCGTTTCTTCGCGATCTTGCGTCCGGCTTGGTTCCTATCTTCGTGCTTGGACTTTGCTTGATATCTTGTGTCTTTTCTTGTGCTCCTAAGGTCTTGCTTATGGTGTTGATCATCAGATCATCACGTCGCCTTTGTCCAAGTCACGTCTTGCACCCTATTGAACTACAAAACAAACACTTACAAATTCATTAGTCCAATTTGGTTATGTTAGTCATCAAACACCAAAATCTAAAGTAAATGGGCCTAGGGTCTATTTTCCTTATAATCTCCCCCTTTTTGGTGATTGATGACAACACGACCAAAGCAAGCAAATAATAAAATTTTTGAAATTGAAAAATTATCTACTTGCTAGGATGCATTGCAAGGGACAAGGTTATGTGATGCTAAAAGATACTATATATAAGATACTATATGCAACCTTATCTTGCCCTTGCAAATGTCCCCATGTGGCATTATGGATTTAAGCCTTGTTTCCTACAAGTTCTCTCCATTACTTAGACTAGTCCATAATCCACTATCCTCCCTTTCTCGAACCATTACCACTTGTAGACCAATAGGTCCAATAAATAATGCTTGCTTTTGGTTCTATAAATTCTCCCTCTTTGGAATCAAACACCGAAAAGGAAGAAATTAGTAGCACAAGAGAGGGTCAAACTTCGTGATCCTTTGTATGTAGAGTGGAATAGATCACAAAGTTTAACTCTCACATTATATAGATTAAGCTCCCCCTAAATATATGCATACATATGATAGAAAGCAAAGTATATGCATAATTAGCACATTATTACACAAGGGAATTTAATCTATGGAGAAAGCATATAAAAATCAAAATGAAATCAATATGATTATATTGGTTTAGAAATACCACATGTGGAAACCAAATTGATTTCTACCACTTGCAATAGGTGGTGGATATTTGAAGTATGATGCTTAGCTCCGGGGACTCCATTTTCCTTGCAATAAGACTACTACACACATGATAAGCTTGAAAAGGTATTAGTCTCAAGGCATCCAACTTGTAGAGTAATCCTCCCCCTAAATTTGTGCACACAAGTGTAGAATACTTTGTAGGAATCATGCACATTGATTTTAGAATCAAAATACCAATTGAAAGATGACATCTCATGAATGTGAGAATCATTTTCAAAAATGATATTCGGGAGAGATTATCTACAATTTGGACTTTGGCACATATTAGATGAACAATTGTAAGACAAGCTATGTACCGTGCTCCTAGACAATTTTAAACCATGTAGGTTTGCTCCAAGGGTTAAAAATGAGACCGAGCAAGCCTACCATAAGATATACCTAATGTATGCATGACAAAAATATAAACATGCAAATGCAAACATAGGCATGAATAGTAACTAGTATGCTTAAGATATCAAATTGTAAGAAATACCAACTGAAAGAAGTACCAATTAAAGAGTAATAACATCTAGTTACCTAACATGGGAAGGGGAATTTGGATCCATAGTATTCACTAACCCACTTGGCAATGATTTTGTCCTTCATGATGCACCCCATGAAATACACCCATACTTTGCCAAGTCTCCAAATTCCCCTAAGTCCATTGGACTTCTCACTTTCCTTTCGGGATCCAAACCTTCTTGGTGCTTTCCATGTTGGAAATGATTTCCTTTGGCACTCAAAAGCATTTGACCCCATTGTTGGCTTGCTTGTTCACCTTGATGGCCACCACCTTGTCATTTTTCTTCTTCTTCAAGAGATAAGGTGTGGAGGCCTTCTTGTCCACCTTGTTGGTGTAGGTGTTGGAGAGCTTGCTTGTTTGCTTTTTCTCTTTCTTCTTTGCTCCTCCTTCATTCTTCACCTTGCACTCATAGGACTTGTGACCTTCCTTGTGGCACACGTAACAAACCACAGTTTGTCCTTCATCAAGCTTCTTCACTCCCTTGATGGTGTTATCTTGATGAAGTTGGGTTTGCTTCACCTTGTCTTTTACTTGAGTCAAGACCTT
The DNA here is from genome assembly GCF_019320115.1 of Miscanthus floridulus. Taxonomy (NCBI): domain Eukaryota; kingdom Viridiplantae; phylum Streptophyta; class Magnoliopsida; order Poales; family Poaceae; genus Miscanthus; species Miscanthus floridulus. The sequence goes on along the minus strand of NC_089598.1, from coordinate 32,688,018 downwards.
GGTGAGGTGAGCTACCTCTTGCTTGAGTTGCTCATTCTCCTTTGCAACCTCTTGTGTGCATGTATCTACAACAACTTTCTCAACACAAACTTGGTTGCACAAAGGTGAGTCTAAACATAAATCATTACAAGAAGTAGAGGCATCCTTTTTAGACAAGTTAAAGATAGAACTTTTCTTTTTAGATGCCTTGGTGGGGGTTGTGCTAACGGCTTCAAGATTGGCAACTTTATTAGTTAGCTCATCACAATGTTTGCACATGGTTTCCATTGTAGCAAGCAAACTATTATATGCTTTTTGTGAGCTAGCTAACTTTTCTTTTAATTTTTCATTTTTCTTTACAAGTTGCTCATCATTGATTGTGCATGCATTTGTTGTTGCACTAGCCTCAAGTTTATCAATTTTAGTAGATAGTTCAACATTGAGATTAGCAAAGTTCTCATATTGTTCAAGCAAGGTTTTGTATGCTTTTTGTGAACTATTTAGCTTTTCTTTTAAACTTTTGAGCTTCTTTTGTTGACTAATGCAAGCTTTAGCATAATTAAGATTTTCTTGCACAATTTCATGATAAGAAGGCATATCATCATCACTATCACTCTCACTAGAGGAAGAGCTTTCGTTACCTCATGCCATAAGGCACACACGAGAAGAGCTTGATGATGAGTGCTTGTGGCCTCGCCTCTTGTGATGGGGTTCTTCTTCACTTGAAGAATCATCCCATGACCTTATTGATGTGAGAGCTTGATTCTTGCACGCCTTCTTCTTTGTCTTGGGTGTGGGCTTGTTTGGACAAACTTCCACAAAGTGCCCCAACTCGCCGCATCCATAGCATCCTCTCTTTCTTTGCTCATTTCTTTGATTTGTGAAAATGAAATCTTGGATTTGGATGGGCACACCCTTGACATTTAGCCTTTGGATCATCTTCTCCACCTTGTTGATAAGTTTGATTGATTCTTCATCAAGGTCGGAGGTGGAGGAGGAAGATTGATCATCATCACTTGAATCTTCATCATCATCATCATCATCATCATCGTCATCTTCTTCTTCATCTTCACTTGAGGAGCTTGAGCTTGAGCTTGACTCAACTTGCTTGCCCTTCATATTCTTTTTCTCGCTACATGCGAGAGCCTTGCCTTTGCTTAATGAAGAGGCTTCTTCTTGACCCATCTTATGTGGCATTTCAAATGCCACTAACTTGCCAATGACTATGCCTGGGGTCATGTTGCTCAAGTCCTCCATGTTGTGAAGGATGGTGATGATGCTTGCATATTTCTTTTGTGGTAGTACAGAGATGATCTTCCTCACGATGTCCGCATCATCTAGCTTTAATAATCCTATAGAATGGAGCTCATTGATAATTAGATTCAAACGAGAATACATATCACGAACAAGCTCATCATCATTCATAGTAAAGGAATCATAGTTTTACTTTGCTAGACAATGTTTTTGCTCACGGACATTGCTTGTGCCATCATGGAGCTCTTGGAGTTTTAACCAAATTTCATGTGCCGTATTTAAAGTGAATACTTGGTTAAAAACATCCATACTAAGTGATTCAAACAAACAATTTTTAGCTCTAGCATTGAAGTGCATTTCTTTTTCATCACTCTTTGTGGGTTTTTTAGGATTCTTGATGGGTTTCATCCCATCACGAGTGACTCTCCATACACCCAAATCAACCACCTCAAGGTGACAAGCCATTCTAGCTTTATAGTATGGGAAGTTAGTGCCGTCAAAGTGCAGAGGCCTAGCGGTATCCATCTCAACCACTCTAAATAGCGCTGGCTCAACGGCGGTTAAGCCAAAGGTCCAAATTAAGCCAACCGACTCTGATACCAATTGAAGGGACCATGACGCCTAAGAGGGGGGGGGTGAATTAGGCAACTTAAAAATCTAGTCCTTAAACTATGGCCTCTTTTTCTAACCTTACCAAAACCTATGCAAAAGATAAACTATCTAAATGTGCAACTACGGTTTTGCTAGTGTGTTGCTATCTCTACCGCAAATGTTGTAAAGTAATCAATGTAAATGCGGAAGCTAAAGAGCAAGGTAGAGATATGCAAACTTCCATCGACGACTCCGGTATTTTTACCAAGGTATCGAGAAGCGCGCAAGCTTCCCCCTAGTCCTCGTTGGAGCCCCTCGCAAGGAATCCCTCGCAAGGGCCAAGCTCCCGGTCGGGTAACTCCGTGGATAGCCTCAGGCCTTTCCCACGCGCAAGTGGGTCTCCGACATGCCTTCCGGCAAGCCTCTCCCGGATGCTCCCCGCCATCTTCACTATCAAGCTTCTGGCCAAAATGCCGCGGGCCTTGTTCCCTCCAATACACGGTGGTGGCCACACCACAAACGCGGTTGGTGTGATCTCGCAAGACTTCAAGCCCCTCCGATGTACAACAATGGTGCTCGCAAGCACCAGGTGGTAAGAGGAGTGCAAACCTCACTAAACACTAGGCCTAAACCTAGAGCAAGCACATAAGTGGTGGTCTAATCAACCTAAGCAATTTGCAAAGCACCTAAGCTAATCACCTGATGAAACACTAAGCACTATGCAAGTGGAGATCACTAAAATAGTGTATCAACGCCCTTGGTATGTTTCCTCAGCTCCACACACTTCAAATGGCCGATTGGGGGGTCTATTTATAAGCCCCACTGAGAAAGTAGCTGTTGGGGATGAAATCCTGCTTTTCTGCTACTGACCGGACTCTGACCAGCGTCCTGTCAGCACTGACCGGATGCGTTCGGTCACGAAAACGGCTCTCTGGAATCTTACTGATGTTGACCGGACTCTGGCACTCAGCGTCCTATGTAGCGTCCGATGCAGCGTCCTGTGCATCAGAGCGTCCAGTGCAGCGTCCGGTGCAGCGTCCTGTGCAGCGTCCGGTGCAGCGTCCTGTGCATCGGAGCGTCCTATGCAGCGTCCTGTGCAGTGTCCTGTGCCCTCTGTGAGCTCATTTCTTCACGATCTTGCGTCTGGCTTGGTTCCTATCTTCGTGCTTGGACTTTGCTTGATATCTTGTGTCTTTTCTTGTGCTCCTAAGGTCTTGCTTATGGTGTTGATCATCGGATCATCATGTCACCTTTGTCCAAGTCATGTCTTGCACCCTATTGAACTACAAAACAAACACTTGCAAATTCATAAGTCCAATTTGGTTGTGTTAGTCATCAAACACCAAAATCCAAAGTAAATGTGCCTAGGGTCCATTTTCCTTATAGCTTTATTTCCACACATTTTTATTGACGGTATATTTGGTCAAATGAACCCTTGATTTATGTTTATCAAGACCAGAGACCCAAGGTGTGATAAATCTGAGCCGAGGGAACGCCCTCCCAGATTTGAGGAACCGGAGTGCTCACCATACGTACTTTCCTATATCGACAATGATGCAATTAAGACATCTGGATGGACGGACGCCTCCCACCGTTCAATTCTGCACGCACCGCTCGTCCAGCGATCCTATCCGCTCGTTCCATCTGCGTGCCTCGATGCTTGCTACGCTGTTTTCTTCCTGCGTCACCGTGCCCATCTGCCCACCCCACTCTGTCTCGCCGTCGCCCCTCGGTCCCCCGCAGCGCCGTGCCCCCACCATGCCATGCTCCATCCCCTACGGCCTCCCCCGCGTTGCCTCCTCCACACCGCATTTCCCACCGGGCCCAGTCTACCTTGCCCCGCCTCCACCGTGTTGTCTCCCTAATGTGGCAGACCTGCTCGCCACGGTCGCCTCCACCAAGTCAGCGAGCCTCCATGACGGTGCACCAGCAAGCAGACGAGGGGGACGAGATTCGTGTGACGCCGCACTCATTGGCAAGTTGCCCTTGCTGCAACCGCACAATGAGGTCCATGCGCCGCAGTCGACCTCCGCGCTAGCATGTCTCCATTCATCCAAGTAAAGCCCATGTTGCAAGAGTATGTTTGAAGTGTTTCAGATGTTTCATCTGCATGTTGCAAAAGTAGAGACATGCAGAAGTAGATCAAAATGTTGCACATGTTGCAGTGGCTATACACGTATGTTTCAAGTGTATGTTCCAAATGTTTCATCTCATTTTCTAGACGTATGTTTGCAAATGGTTCATCTGGATGTTGCATATGTTTTCACACATAGAAGTGTTTTCAGGTGTTTTTTGCAAGTGTTTCATACACATGTTTCGAGTGTTTCAGCTGTTTCATACGTATGTCACAAGTGTTTCATCTAGATGTTTTAAAAGTAGATCTGGTGTTACAGCTTGTTGGGTATCGATATTAGGGATACCCAAAGCAAGGAGGTTAGCGCCCACGCTGACTTCTGCAGATGGCTCAAGACATATTAAAAGGTCTTGCCCGACCCCAAGGTCGCGGGCTCCGTCTCGCCAACCCCAAGGCCGTGGGCTCCGTCTCGCCAGACCTCAAGGCCACGGGCTCCGTCTCGCCTGACCCCTTGGGTGCGGGCTCCATCTCACCTGGCCCCAAAGATGAGGGTTTTGTCTTTCCCAAGGTCGTGGACTCCGTCTCGCCTAACCCCGACATTGTGGGCTCTGTCTTGCCCGACCTCAAGACTGCGGGTTTCGTCTCGCCTGACCCCTTGGGTGTGGGCTCCATCTCACCCGACCCCTCGAGTGCGAGCTCTGTCTCATCCGACTCCAAGGATGCGGTTTCCATCTCACCTAAGGTCGCGGGCTCCATCTCGCCTGACCTCGAAGACACGGGTTCTGTCTTGCCCGACAGGGACCCATGCCGCCGCCAACCACTCTAGGTCCAAGTGTATGGGCCTAGGTCAAAACTCTGACACTAGGGAAGAGGCTGGCATGCCTTGATGTAACTCGTGGCCATGATGGGCCATACATAGGGATTCATATCAAGAACAGTGTCGGACATGCTGGCGCTATTCTACCTAACCCTTGTACGGACGCTGATAGGAGCGTCAGTTCACCACGACGTCCGTTGAGATGGATTGGAACACCATGACCGACAGATGACACCTACGCATGGCGCCAGTGATGAACAGGGCCACAACATGTAGCCATCCCTATTTACATCTACATGATCATGCGGGACCTGTATGAAGGAGAAGAAGGACCCAGCGACCCTAGAAGCCTTCTTCTCTCTCTCGTTCTTCTCCTTTTCCTCCACTATAACCCGTGCTTTTCCTTTGCCTATAAAAGGGGAAGTAGGGCGAGGCATAAGGCGATCGAGAAATTAGAACACAAGAGCACGACACAAGCACATGGCTGAGCAGCAAGCGAGCTCTTAGCACCCGTTCACTCCTTCCACCAGAGACTTGGGATCCTCTCCCTCTCTCGCCTGTTTGTAACCCCTACTATAAACCAAGTGCCGGTAACACGAGCTGCAGTGAAATGGACGTAGGGATGTTCGCCCAAACCAGTATAAACCCTTATGTCCTCTAAGTATACCATCCAAGCTAGACGCGCAAATACAAATTTACTCGCCGGTGGTCCAAAAACACCGACAGTTGGCGTGCCAGGTAGGGGCTTTTTGCGTGTCTCGACATCCACATCAGGCCTTGGTTGGCTAGTCATGGCGTCAGCTAGGTCTCAAGTGCGCATGTGCGCTTTGAGAACCTAGACTTCATCATTACGATAGAGGGAGAGTTGGCGTAGGTTCCCACCACCGTACAACCTCTCCACACCACCGACCTCGATGCAATCGCCGAGATGCTTGAGGAGCTATAGCTACATGCACTGGAGGCCCGCACTCCCAGGAGTGAACAGCTCCTCGACTTTGATTATGGGAGGCTAGAGCACCAGCTCGATGCCTTCCTAAGACCCCGACTGTCCTAGGAGGACCTACGATGCCTCACCTTCTTGTTCACCAATGTCATAATGCAGCTTGCCAGAGGAGAGCCGCTCTCCCCAGAATACCTCATCCAGAGCACCCCGACAGTGCTCCTGTTCAATTTGCGCAACGCCGTAAAGACCGTTGGCCACCTTATGGCGCAGTGCACGCCCCCATCCCCTACAAATGAGGAGTTCATAGGGATGACCGAATACATTGTAGAATCTTTCCACGACCTTCTCATGAGAGAATTGGAGTCACCCTCTGACTCTGACTCTAGCAGGGGGAGCCATCACCCCTCGTGAGAATGTTTCATGGCAGGTACCCCTGAGGGATACATCAAAAAGCACCATGAGGGAGGGGCTACCCCAATAGGTGACCTCAACGATGAGGTCAAGGGGGATGTAGGGGCCCCACCTTCCCTGCGGGTAGAGCAACTGAGGCGCGGCACCAAGAGCTCGAGGAAGCATGACTCTAGCTCGAGCAGGAACGCGCAGAGCTTGAGCGAGAGATCGAGCGACATGAAGACAGTGGGCGTGCGCGTGCCGTGGCCCATGACGTAAATTGGAGGATCATCGAGGATGACAAAGCCCTCCCACACTTCACCTGAGCAAGCCAAAACATTGCTGCCATGGCGGCCTTGCTTCGGGGGCTTCCGGAGCCCGCGACACCCAAGGATCATCGGGCCCAATGCGAGATTCGCACGCTACTCGAGCATACGGTGGCGTAGCAGGCCAAGAGCTCGCTGTCCTAATGACATGAGCTCGACGCTAGCCAGCGCGCGCCCTCAAAGTGACCCAATAGGGATGTGTCAATCCACCAGGCATAGAGAGGTGGCAGGCCACGTGCCACGGCCCCGATGCATGAGCGTCCTGGCCTCCACCGTGACACGTGCAACACCCTAGATGCCTACGGCGAGGAGAGGGGGGAGGCTAGCCATGGCTACTACCCTCATCGTGGTGTACGCTACAACAGCAGCAAGGATCAAAGCCCAAGCCCCAACATGCCAAGACCTTAGGCCTTTGGCCGACACATCCTCAACACTGTCTTCCCACCGTGGTACTGACCGCTGACCAACATCCCAAAATACTCTGGGGAAACGAACCCTGGACAGTGGCTCGAGGATTATCGGCTTGCTTGCCAAGCCAGTGGAGCAAATAGTGACAATTCATTATCCGCAACATGCCATTATTCCTAGCCGATTCGGCGTGAACGTGGTTGGAACACCTTCCACACAACAAAATCCAAAGTTGGGTGGACCTAAAAGAGATCTTCGTGGGAAACTTCCAGGGCACATACACGCGTCCTAGGAACCCATAGGATCTCAAAAACTACCGATAGAAGTCCGGGGAAACTCTTTATGGGTACATCTGGTGCCTCTCCCGGCAATGCAACGAGCTGCCTGACATCGCCGACGCCGACGTCATAGGAGCTTTCCTGCCTGGGACAACCTACGAGTCCCTAGTTCACAAGCTAGGACATAAGGGCCCATGAACCACCAAGGAGCTCCTCGGCTTTGCCACTAGCCATGCCTCGGGCGAGGAGACAGCCAGGATGATTTTTGACCGCTCCAAGGGCAAGGCAAAGCGGGACGAGGATGCCAATGAAGGCACCGCCAATCGTCCCAACAAGAAGAACATGCAGTGGCACGAGGGTTTGCTCATGGCCACTACCGACTGCAAGGGGGTCAGAAGCCCACCGAGGGTACCCCAGACCACTTCAAGAAGCTGCTCAAAGGGCCTAGCTCAAACCATGCTTTCCCTATCAAGCACCTATACAAGGACTACGTCCTCATGAAGTGGTTCTTGTCTAGAGGCTCCAATAAGGGGGAGCATGGGAAGGAGCCCAAGCTAGCCATAGACGATGCTGAGGCGAAGGACGGTGAATTTTCGATGCTAGATGGCTGCCTCATGATCTTTGGAGAGTCGGAGGCCTATGACTCCAAGCACCGCCAGAAGCTTGCAAGCCACAAGGTCTATATGGCTGAGCCGACAGTGCCTTCCTTCCTCCGATGGTCAACCCGATCATCAACACGAAGTGGCTCACCAAGGTGCTGATGGATGGAGGTAGTGGCCTCAACATCATGTACGCTAAAACGCTCGATGCCATGGGCATCGACCGATCGCGCATCTGGTCGACTAGGGCACCTTTCCACAGCATCGTGCATAGAAAGCAGATCATGCCACTCAGGCAGATCAATCTGCCCATCACCTTTGGGAATCTGACCAATTATAGGACGGAGACCCTTACCTTCGAGGTGGTCGAGTTCCGCGGGACCTACCATGCCATTCTAGGATGTCTATGCTATGCGAAGTTCATGGCCATCCCCAACTACACCTATCTGAAGTTGAAGATGCCAGGTCCATGTGGGCTCATCACCATCGACACCTCCTTCCAGCGTGCCTACGAGTGTGAGGTCAAGTGCTACAAACACACCATAACAATTGTCGCCTCCAAAGAGCTTGCGGCCATCAAGGAGGAGGTCGTCGAAGAAGCGCCTGACCCCAGCGGCTCCTAAGGCAAAGTGGTGCGCATTGGCACCACACTTTCCTCCAAATAGGAAAGCGCGCTCGCTGACTTCCTCTATGCCAACAGAGACATCTTTGCGTGGAGACCCTCGGACATGCCAGGCATTCTGACAGAAGCCACCGAGCATGCCTTGAAGATCAGGCCAGGTTCCAAGCTGGTGAAGCAGCGCCCATGTTGCTTCAACGAGGAGAAACACAGGCCATCGGTGAGGAGATTGTGAAGCTTTTAGCGGTCGGGTTCATCAAGAAAGTATACCACCCTAAGTGGTTAGCCAATCCCATTCTTGTATAAAAAAGAGTGGGAAATGGAGAATGTGTGTTAACTACATGGGTCTCAACAAAGCGTGTCCAAAGGATCTGTTTCCTTTGCCACACATAGACCAAGTAGTCGACTCGACCTCAGGGTGCGAAACCCTTTGCTTCCTTGATGCGTACTCCAGGTACCATCAAATCATGCTGAAATGGTCCAACCAGCTCACGACATCTTTCATCACCCCATTCGGACCGTTCTACTACGTCACAATGCCATTTGGCCTAAAGAACACAGGGGCTACGTACCAACGTTGTGTGCTCAAGTGTTTCTAGGATCTCATTGGGCAGACCATTGAGGCCTATGTGGATGACATCATGGTCAAGTCCAAATGGGCTGACCAGGTCATAGCCGACCTAGAGCAGACCTTCATGAAACTCCGAGCAAATGACATCAAACTCAACCTCGAGAAGTGCATTTTTAGGGTCCCGAGGGGTATGCTGCTGGGTTTTATCATCTCCGAGCGTGGCATCGAAGCCAACCTGGAGAAGATCTCAGCCATCACGAGGATGGGCCCAATTCAAAACATAAAGGGGGTACAACAAGTTACAGGGTGCCTCGCCGCACTCAGCCGCTTTATCTCGCGCCTTGGCGAATGAGGTTTCCCCCTCTATTGGCTCCTGAAGAAGGTCAACCATTTTGAATGGACCCCCGAGGCCCAAGAGGCACTTGACAAGGTCAAGCAGCTCCTAACGAAGGCTCCAATCCTAGTCCCCCCAACCGATGGGGAACCGCTTCTGCTCTACATTGTGGCCACCATGCAAGTGGTCAGCATCACCCTGGTGGTAGAGTGAGAAGAAGGGGGACATGCCCTCAAAGTGCAACGTCCCGTGTACTTCATTAGCAAGGTCTTGTTCGATTCTAAGACTCGCTACCCCCAAATCTAAAAACTCCTATACGTCGTCCTTATCGCCAAGAGGAAGTTGTGTCACTACTTCGAGTCGCATCTGGTGATGGTCGTGACGTCCTTCCCTATCGACGAGGTCATCAAAAACCGGGATGCCACAGGAAGAATTGCGAAGTGGGCACTCAAACTAATGGGTCAAGGCACTTCATATGCCCCTCAGATAGCCATCAAGTCCTAAGTGCTGGCTGATTTCATTACAGAGTGGACTAAGATCCAAATGCTGCTAGCAGTCGTCGACCAAGAGTACTGAACGGTGTACTTCGATGGATCACTGAAGAAGAAAGGTGCTGGTGTGGGGCTGGTCTTTGTTTCGCCCCTTAGGTATGCATGAGGTACATGGTTCACATCCATTTCCCCTCCTCCAATAATGTGGCTGAGTATGAGGCACTCGACAATGGCCTGCCCATCGCCATCAAGTTGGGTATCTGACGACTTGACGTTTGGGACGATTCCCAGCTGGTCATCAACCAAGTCATGAAGGAATCAAGCTGCCACAATGCCAAGATGGTTGCATATTGCCGAGAAGTCCGCCAACTAGAGGACAAGTTTGATGGTCTCAAGCTCAATCACATCCCGAGGCATCTCAACGAGGCGGCCGACACGCTGGCGAAAGCGGCATCCGGCCAAGAGCCGATGCTAACAGGCATCTTTGCTAGCGATCAGTACAAGCCCTTGGTCTGCTACGAGGAGCCAAAATAGACCGGTGATGGGCCGCCTGCCCTTGGCTTGGGGGCTAACCAGTCGACGGCTCCATGTGACCCCAAAGTCATGGAGCTTGACGAGGATCCAATGACCGAGCCCGACCCGTTGGCTGACTGGATGATGTCTTACCTCGACTACCTCCTCCGTGAGGCACTGCCAATGGACAAAATAGAGGCTCGATGGCTCGCGCATCACGCTAAGTCCTTTGTCGTTATTAAGGGCGAGCTCTACAAGTGAAGCCACACCAGGATCCTACAGAGCAGTTGCTAAGTGATATCCATGGTGGGGTCTGCGGGCGCCATGCTGCACCTAGGACCTAGTTAGAAACACATTTTGACAAGGCTTCTACTGGCCAACCACAGTAGCCAACACTGAATAGATTGTATGCACCTGTGAAGGGTGTCAATACTATGCTCGGTAGACCCACCTATCGGCCCAAGCACTCCAAACAATCCCCATCTTGTGGTCGTTCATGGTCTAGGGGCTTGATATGGTCGGACCTCTCAAGAGGGCACCTAGGGGCTATACGCACTTGCTTATTGCCATAGACAAGTTTACAAAGTGGATAGAGGCTCGACCGATCTCTGCAATCAAGTTCGAGCAAGCCATACTGTTCTTCCTTGACATCATCCATCACTTTGGAGTCCCGAACTCTATTATCATGGACAACGACACATAGTTCACTAGGAAAACTTCGTCCAATTCTACGATGAATACCACATCCACGTCGATTGGGCCGCCATGGTGTACCCCTGCAAGAACGGGTAGGTTGAGTGCGCGAACGACATGGTCCTACAAGGCCTCAAGCCTAGGATCTTCAACCAGTTGAACTAGTTTGGCAGACAATGGGTCATGAAGCTTCCTGCGGTGCTTTGGAGCCTAAGGACAACCCCTAGCATGGCCACTGGCTACATGCCATTCTTCATGATCTACGGTTCTGAGGTTATCCTCCCAACTGACCTTGATTATGGAGCACCGAGGTTCAAGGCATACAACAAATAGGGAGCCAAGGCATCCCATGAGGATGCCATGGACCAGCTAGATGAAGCACGTGACATTGCCCTCCTCCGCTCAATAAAGTACCACCAAGCGTTGTGCTAGTACCACAGCCATTGGGTGTGGGGTCAGGCCCTCAACATCGGGGACCTAGTGCTCCACCTCGTCTAGAGCAACAAGAACCGCCACAAGCTCTCTCCGCTGTGGGAGGGACCATATGTCACCATGGAGGTGCTTCGACCAGGCACCTATAAGCTCAGGACCATCGACAATGAAGTCTTGGTCAATGCCTAGAACATCGAACAGCTACATCGCTTTTACCCTTAATCTACGCATGCTTTCTCTTATCGGGTTCGCTATCGACTCCTCGATCTTTAGTGACACCCGACCCCAGCAATGGCAAGGGGCTCAAGACCATCAATGGTGATGTCTTCATCAACACCTGGAACATCGAACAACTACATCGCTTTTACCCTTAATCTACGCACGCTTTCTCTTATTAGTTTCGCTATCGACTCCTTGATCTCTAGTGACACCCGACCCATCTATGGCAAGGGGTCGAGCCTCACTCGGGGGCTGATAAGAGTATATCTGTCAGGTAGACATTCTCTATGTCTGACTCTTTCTCACATTAAGATCTAGAATCAAGGGTTGCAGAAACAAACGCTAAGTAAAACTGGTCAGACCACAAAAAACCTATGCCCCAGCGGCTACGGTGTTTTTACTCACCAGTGTGATCAGAGTTTTTACCCGCACCCTGAGCTTTTTAGCCTTAACTATGAAAAGAGTCAGAATGCATTAAAGAGTATATCTATCCGGTAGAGATTCTCTGTGCCTGACCCTTTCTCACATTAAGATCTAGAAGCTAGGGTTGTAGAAACAAAGGCTAAGTAAAACTAGTCGGACCACAAGAAACCTATGCCCTAATGGCTATGGTGTTTTTGCTCACCAGTGTGATCAGAGTTTTTTGCCCGCACCCTGTGCTTTTTAGCCTTAACTACGGAAAGAGTCAGAACACATTAAAGAGTATATCTATCCGGTAGAGATTCTTTATGCCTAACCCTTTCTCATGTTAAGGTGTAGAAGCAAGGGTTGCGTAAATGAACGCTCAGTAAACTAGTCGGACTACAAGAAACCTACGCCCCAGCGGCTATGGCATTTTTGCTCACCGGCATGATTAGAGTTTTTTTCACCCGCACCCTGAGCTTTACAGCCTTAACGATGGAAAGGATTGGAATGCACTAACCTTTTTATACAAAAAGGGGAGAAGAGCTAAAAATCTATTTGGCCATATCAAAATTTAAGAGTTTGTCCACTTATTACAAGTTCGCTGCCTGGCTTATCTACCTAACTAATTTCTTGGGGGGATGATCTCATCCTCTATCTCAACTGGTAAGTCCTATGCTAGAGGGGCCACCTCCTTCTTGATATTGTCTAGCTCAGCATTGGGGTAGACAGGTGTGAGAACCATCATAGGTAAGGTGGGATACGAAGCTAAAATGCTCCTATGGCCCATTTAGGCCTAGGAGTTCGAAGGCTAGCCCTCCAATGGGTTAACAACCACTCTGGGGCGCCCTTAGAGTGAGGGTGGAAAGGGATGGGCCCACTAACGGCTAGTACCTGGGCGTATGAGTGCCGTGAGCATCTTGGCCCATGTTCGAGTCTTGATCGATTACTAGTCCATGGTTTTTCCTCGAAGAAAGGCAACAAGCCCTTGGGATCAGTTGAACAGACCCGACAACTATATGGATTGGCAACTAAGAATCTAGAGTCGATCACCAGCTGACCCATGTTGGACCCCCACGAACGAGAAGCTGGGGCCCCACTCAGACTAGCCCATTAACAGCTCACCGAGCACCATGTTTCATCCATCAAGGAAAAACATGGCACGATTTAGCCCCTCCATTTTATCGAAAAAACGCTTGAGAGATGATGATCACAAAGACGAGCTGAACCCTCGACCGGGCCCCTGCAACGCGCAGGGGCTCAAGGGAAGTTGGACTCGCAAAGAGACCAAATATGTGGTCGCAGGACGATGGCTTGGATCCTAGGGAGGGGTGCGTACAAAAACTAAAAATAACATTTTTGAAACAAAAAAATGCTTTCTCTTATCAGTTTCGCTATCGTCTCCTCGATCTTTAGTGAAACCTGACCTCGGCAATGGCAAGGGGTTGGGCCTCACTCAGGGGCTAATAAGGGTATATATATACCCATTTTGAAATAGTCGTTGTGCCCAACCCTTTCTCACGTTCAAAACCTAGAGGCAAGGTTTATGGAAACGAATGCTGACAAAAACTAGTCGGACTACAAGAAACCTATGCCCAGCAGCTATGGCAAGAAACCTATGCCCACACCTCAAACTCTATAGTCTTAACAACAGGAAGGCTCAGAACGCATTTGAAAGCATCTAGGCCCCTAGTTGGGTTTCAGTGATTAATGACAATAAAAGATTACTATGACTAACGTGTGTTTTGCAGAGGTAATTAAGTTAGGTCATGGTAATGGAGATCAATTGGGCAATCAAGGTGGTCATGCCCCTACGATGGAAATCATTTTGGTTTCAAAGGATGGATGACAAGGTTAAGGATGGACTAGTTCTAAGTGTCGATTGAAGTTGGAGAGACACTTAGAGTAGTTTAGGACTTTGTTTTTCCTTTGGCCATACTATTTAAGGAGGGTATGGATGGGTAGCTTGACCTAGGTGAGTCTAGTGAGTTAGGTGTGGTGCACACTTGTTAAAACTAGTGCTAGGTAGCTCCAACATATGCCTAAGATCCAATGGAGAAAACTTCATTCACGTAAGATCGAGAGTTGGAAGGGAATGGAGGGTCAAATACTGACCAGACGCTAGCTTCGTTGTGATCGGACGCTGGCGCAGAGTCCAGTCAGTTCATTTGACTGAGGTGAAATCGTTCGGTGTGATCGGATGCTGGAAGGTCAAGTGACCAGACGCTGAGAGCCAGTGTCCAGTCGTTTCCAGTAAGGTTCCAGAGATGGTAAATCATGACCGGATGCGTCTGGTCAGTGTTGACCGGACGCTGGCAATGTCCGGTCACACTGTAAACCTTGGAGTTCGGGGTGTACTGATCGGAGCATCCGGTCAACATGACCGGAGCATCCGGTCACCCCATAGAGGCACATAACGGTTCATTTTTCAGCCAGTGTTATAAATACCACCTCCACTCATGTGTGGGGGTACTTTTGCTCATTCCAACAGCTGAGAAACACCTTAGAGAGTGCCAAGAAGAGCAAGGTCCTAGTGAGGTGATTGAGATTTGAGAATCCAAAGAGAGACCTCATTAGTGAAGATCAAGAGTAGCAAAGTGTGCATCCATCTTCTCATTAGGCTTATCGTGGTCAAGTGAGAGTTCATGCTTGTTACTCTTGGTGATCACCATCACCTAGATGGCTTGGTGGTGATTGGGAGTTCAGTGATCACTCGGCGGAGCTTGTGGGTGACCTAACTCAAGTTGTCAGCAGTTGTGGGTGATTCACCATGACGGAGTGTTGAAGAATCAACCCGTAGAGAGCACTTGATCCTTGCGCGGATCAAGGGGAGCTACACCCTTGCGCGGGTGCTCCAACAAGGACTAGTGGGGAGTGGCGACTCTCTAATACCTCAGCAAAACATCGCCGCGTTCCTTCCTCTCTATTTACTTTGAGCAATTCAATTCATGTCATTACATTCTTAGAATTGCCATGCTAGAGTAGGATTGGAACTTAGGTTGCAAGCCTTTTGTGCAGTAGAACAATTAGGAACACTTTCTAGGCACAAGGGGTTAATTGGGCTATCTATAGGATTTAATTATTGCGAAGAAATTTAGAATTAGCCCAATTCACCCTCCTCTTGGGCATCTTGATCCTTTCAATTGGTATCAGAGCCTCGTGCTCACGTATTTAGGCTTAACCGCCTAGAGCAAGATGTCTCATGGGGATGGACCTCCTCCTATCTTTGAGGGAGATGACTTTCTATATTGGAAAATTCGCATGGAGGCGTATCTAGAGGCTCTAGATGTTGGTATACTTAGAGCCACCTCACAAGGCTTCCCAAAACCTTGGGATGCTACTAACCTACAAGGCGATAAGGTTAATTATGAGAAGTGGAATGCAAAGGCTCAAAACACCATCTTTGGAGGCCTTTGCAAAGATGTGTTTAATCAGGTGAGGAACCACAAAGACGCCCATGCATTATGGTCGAACGTTTGTGCACTCCATGAGGGAACCAAGAGTGAGCGTGAGGAATGATATCATCTTGTCATGAAAAAGCTCAACTCTTTTGAAATGCTTCCTAAGGAAAGTGCTAATAAAATGTATTCACGTTTGAATGTTCTTGTAGAGGAAGTCAATGGGCTTGGACTCACTCAAATGCAACCATCCGATGTTGTAAGAAAGATCTTGAGTGTCCTCCCCATTGACAAATATGGGCACATTGTGATCGTGCTACATCAAGGTGATCTTTCCACCACTACACCGACACAAATCTTGGGAAAGATCAATGCTCATGAGATGTATACACACATCACACCTCAAGATGGCTCATCCTCTACAAAGAAGAAAGAAAAAGACTTAACATTCAAAGCTAGCCAAGAGAAGGGCAAAGCAAGGCTTGAGTATGAGAGCTCAAGTGATGATGAAGTTGATGATGAAAGCCTTGCTCTCATGGTGAAGAAAACCGCCAAGATGCTAAAGAAGCTCAACAAGAGTGGCATCAAGTTTGATGGCAAGAAGAAGTTCTTCACAAGCTCAAGAAGAAAGCCAATCTCCGAGATGGATTGTTACAATTATGGTGAACTTGGTCATCTAGCTCACCAATGCACAAAGCCTAAGAAAGACAAGTTCAAGAACAAGAACAAGGGCAAGAAAGATGACTGAAGCAATGAAGATGAAGATGAGAAAAAAAACAAGCCATACAAGAAGAGAGATGGCAAGAAGAAGGACTTCCACAAGAAGAAGAAGAAGAGTGGAAAGGCTTATATCATCGGTGATTGGCTCACGGATGTTGATTCATCTAGTGGATCATCCGATGATGAAAGTGACAACGAGAAGGTGGCCACCATTGCTAGTGACTCATCATCTTCACCGCCACCACCGCCATCATACTCTACACACCTATTCCTTGGCCAAAGGTGAACGAAAGGTATCACATGATGATGATAGTAGTGGTGATGATCATGCTCATAATGATGATAGTGATAGTGATAGCGATGATGAATATGAGTCACCTATTTATGATGATCTTGCTAAACTACTAAAGAAATACACTAAGATCATCATAAAGACTAGAGCTAAAAATGAAAAGCTTGAAATTAAGAATGATTCTCTTTTAGCTAAATGTGAGATAGCCAAAAAGGCTAGTGTTGAGCTTAGAGAAGCAAATGATGCTATGTCATCCAAACTCAAGGAGCTCAAATCTTCTAAGAAAGAGCTCAAAGATAAACATGATAAACTTTAGTGGGTGCACAAAGAGCTCATCACTAGCCATAACAAGCTAAAAGATGAATATAGTACTCTTAAGGTTAATCATGATACCATTGTTATTGCTCAAGAATTTTTACCCAATGAGCCACATGATGCCACTAATGATGTTGTTAAGATTGATATAGCTACATCATGTGATGATCTAATTGATGAGAGCATTGAGCAAGGATCTAGTGGCAAAGGCAAGCAAGTGGTTGAGTGCAATGACTATGATGAGTATGTCAAGCTCAAGCATGACAATGAAAAGCTAAAGAAAGAGTTTGAAGAGTTCAAAACCCACAACACCATTGTGCTAGAAACTCTTGATCATGATGGCAACTTGATTCTTGAGAATGAGAAGCTAAAAGAAGAAAACAAGAAACTCAAGGAAAAAAGAAACAAGGTTGCACTCAAGGAAGATAAAAGTTGTGATGCACTCAAGGAAGAGAACAAGAAGCTCAAGTTGGAAAAAGAGCATCTCAAGATTGGATTGAGCAAGTTCACTAGAGGCAAATATCTTCAAAGTGAGCTCCTAATGAACACCATCATGAAGATGGATAGAAGTGGCATTGGGTACATGGCAAACAAAGAGAAGGCTCAAGCTCAACAACAACAATCAAAGCCAAAGCCAAAGAGATGCTTTGAGTGTGGACAAGAAGGCCACTTTGCTCATGAGTGCCAAACTCCACCACCACAACCCTTGCCCAAGCATGCTAGACCCTTTGCCTTCAATGCTCACTACATGCTTAGAAAGGATTCTAGTGGAAAGATGAAAGTGATGTTCTTAGGTCCTTCCAACAAGAATAGGCCTAAGAAAATTTGGGTGGCAAAGTCACTTGTTGAGAAGGTGAAGGGCCCTCAACAAGTTTGGGTTCCTAAAGCTTGATCTCTTGTGTGTAGGTGAACTACAAGACCGGTGGAAGTCATTGGGTTATTGATAGTGGTTGCACACAACATATGACCGGTGATCCTCATATGTTCACCTCACTAGATGAAGAAGTAGATGGGCAAGAAAGAATCACATTTGGAGATAACTCAAAGGGCAAGGTCAAAGGATTGGGCAAAGTGGCAATATCAAATGATCATTCCATCTCCAATGTGCTATATGTTGCTTCATTGAGTTTTAACTTGCTATCCATTGGATAATTGTGTGATCTTAGCTTTCAATGCTTGTTTACCGAGAAAGAGGTTGTTGTATCCAAAAAGGATGATGATCATGTGATATTCAAAGGATTTAGATACAACAATCTATATCTAGTAGACTTCACCTCTGAAGATGCAAACTTGAAGACATGCCTATTCACCAAAACAACACTTGGGTGGCTATGGCATAGAAGACTTGCTCATGTTAGGATGAGCCCACTCAAGAAGCTTATGAAGAATGACTTGATGAGAGGGTTGAAGGATGTGAAGTTTGAGAATGACAAGCTTTGTAGTGTATGTCAAGCTGGCAAGCAAGTTGCAAATACCCACCCAACAAAAGCTTTCATGTCAACCGCAAGAGTGCTAAAACTCCTTCATATGGATTTATTTGGACCAACAACATACAAGAGTTTGGGAGGAAATCTATATTGTCTTGTGATTGTTGATGATTATTCAAGGTATACATGGGTATTCTTCCTTCATGACAAATCCAAAGTTGCATCTTGCTTCAAGAAGTTTGCCAAGAGAGCACAAAATGAATTTGAAGTGAAGCTCAAGAAGATAAGAAGTGACAATGGGAAAGAGTTTGACGACACAAACATAGAAGCTTATTGTGATGAAGTTGGAATCAAACATGAAGTCTCCTCAACAAAATGGTGTAGTTGAGAGGAAGAACCGGACATTGATCACTCTTGCTAGAACAATGCTTGATGAGTACAACACCCCCGAAGCTCTATGGGCAAAAGCAATCAACACCGCATGCTATGCATCCAACCGCCTATTCCTTCAAAAGTTCCTTGGCAAGACACCTTATGAGTTGCTCAATGGGAAGAAGCCAGACGTCTCCTTCTTTAGGGTGTTTGGTTGCAAATGCTACATCTACAAGAAGCGGCAACACCTAGGGAAGTTTCAAAGACGTTGTGATATTGGTTTTCTTGTTGGTTTCTCATCAAAGTCCAAAGCATATAGAGTATTTAATCATGCCACCGGCTTGGTTGAAGAAACATATGATATGGAATTTGATGAATCTAACGGCTCCCAAGGAGCACATAAGAATCTTGATGATGTAGGTGATAAACCATTGAGGGAGGCTATGAAGAACATTCTGGTTGGAGACATCAAGCCTAAAGATGATAAAGATGATGTACAAGTGATTGATCCACCTTCTTCATCAAGTGTGCCACAAGATGATGAAAAATATGGGAGAGTAGAAAATAAAGATACTCATGTCTCCCATGAACAAATGGTGGTACAAGCACAAGATGTTGATGCTCCACAACCTCCCCCTCAAGTGGTCAATAGAAGAAATACACCCCTACTTCAAGATCATCCACAAGATCTCATCATAGGGAGTCCATCAAAGGGTGTAATGACTCGATCTCAAAAACTTACTTCATTTATTGCACATCACTCTTTTGTCTCTTGCTTTGAGCCTACTAAGGTAGAAGAAGCTCTTCAACATCCGGATTGGATAAATGCCATGCATGAAGAGTTGAACAACTTCACTCGCAATGAAGTTTGGACTCTTGAAGAGCGGCCAAAAGGTGCAAGAGTCATTGGAACAAAGTGGGTGTTTCAAAACAAGCAAGATGATCAAGGTGTTGTTGTGAGGAATAAGGCAAGACTAGTTGCAAAGGGGTTCTCTCAAGTTGAAGGTTTGGATTTTGGAGAGACCTTTGCCCCGGTTGCAAGATTAGAAGCCATCCATATCCTCCTTGCATATGCATCACATCATGAAATAAAACTTTATCAAATGGATGTGAAAAGTGCATTCTTAAATGGCTTTATTAATGAACTAGTCTATGTTGATCAACCTCCTCGGTTTGAAGACCCTAGATATCCTAATCATGTTTATAGGTTGTCCAAGGCACTATATGGGCTTAAGCAAGCCCCAAGAGCTTGGTATGAGCACCTTCGGGACTTCCTCATTGAGAAGGGCTTCATCATTGGGAAGGTCGACACCACACTATTCACCAAGAAGCTTGATGGGCATATCTTCATTTGTCAAGTGTATGTTGATGATATTATCTTTGGATCATCAAATGAAGATTCATGCAAAGAATTTGGTGAATAGATGTCGAAGGAGTTCAAGATGTCAATGATTGGAGAGCTTACATTCTTTCTTGGTTTTCAAGTCAAGCAAATGAGAGAAGGGATTTTTATCTCTCAAGAGAAATATACTAATGATCTTCTCAAGAGATTCAAGATGGATGAATGTAAGCCAAGAAAGACTCCAATGCTAACCAATGGACATCTCGACCTAGATGAGGGAGGTAACCCAGTTGATCAAACTCTCTACCACTCTATGATTGGTAGCTTGTTGTATTTGACTGCTGTCGGTGTTTCGTACAAGCACCGGCAAGTAAATTTATAGTAATATGCGTTAGGCTCGGATGGTGTGCTAAAGGACACAAGATTTATACTAGTTCGGGCTGAATATCCCTATGTCTAGTTTGTTGTTGCTCGTGTTATTAGCACCGTGAATGGTTCGTAGTAGGGGATACAAATGATCGAGAGAGGGACAGGTCCCAAGTCTCTGATGGAAGGGTCGAAAGGAGACCAAGAGCTTGGTAGTAGCTTGACTGTGTGTGTATGTGTCTCATGTCGTTCGGTCTCCCTTTGTTGGAGGAAGCGCATCCCCTTTTATAGATGAAGGGGACGGCTTTACAAGGGTGAGGACTTAGGATGCATACTCCACCTAGCCTTGTGGCTCATGTCTACCCAGCTCGGTTACCCATTCTGATGGGTGTGAAAGGATGATAAGCGCCTACAATACTATCGATGCCCTTGTAGAATGTCAGGATGTTTGCATAATACTGCCCTGCGCAGGGTATGGGCTGCAGTACAGTGGTTTTGACTTATGAACCTTGCCCAGCCTTGCTCCACACGCCTTCTGGCACCTATGAGTCTCTGTCGGAGGGACATGGGGACGAGGTCCGGAGTAGCGTTGTGGGCAAGGTCCTTTGATTTGGTGGACCCGAGGGGTCAGGAAGCGGGCGCCGCTCCCTTAGGTCCATAACGTGGTGATGGCATGTCCATCCTTCATGGAGATCACAAATCCTTTTCTAGAGTGTAGTGGTTGTCATATATCTTCATCGGGTTTCGTGTCCCAGAGCTGAAGGCGACACCTACAACTCTATAGGGCGAGGAGCACACGCCTGCAATACCTTTTGGGCTCTACGGCGCTCGGAAGGGTCTAAAGCACCCGTCTAGTCGTTCCCTGGCACTACCTTTCCTACCGGGGCGCAGGGTATGGTCCTTGAAGCCGTGGTTGACCTAAATGTCTTGTCTTGCTCTGTACCCATCATCATGAGGGAACAAAGGAGAAGTTATCAGGTAAGATGAAACCAGTCTTTGGACATCGAATGGGGCGAGGTTCATCCTCGGTCATCGGGCGAGATAGAGTCCAGTCCTTATCCCTTGGGCGTGACCGAGCCCACCCCCCGGGGGTCGAGCGAGGCAGAATCTATCCCTTAACCCTCGATCAAGGCAGAGCTATGTCGAAGGCATCGGGTGAGGTGGAGACTAGCCTTCAGCCCTCGAGCGAGGCGGAGCTGTCTCGAAGGCGTCGGGTGGAACGGAGGCCAGCCCTTAGCCCTTGGGTGAGGCGAGGCTGGCCCAAAGACATCGGGTGAGGCGGAGACTAGCCCTTAGCCCTCAGGCGATGTGGGGCTGGCCCAAAGGCATCAGGCGAGATAGGACCAAACTTTCATCATTCGGGCAAGGAACATAGCGGCGTCCTTGTTCATCCAGAAGTTTTTAATGTTCGATGGTTATTGGTTCCACCTCCTGGGGTACCCCAGTATTAGGTCCTCAACAACCGCATCTAGGCTCGACATCATGTTTAGTGTGTGTATGTGTGTTAGGTTTCAAGCTAATCCTAAGGAAACTCATTTAATTACCATAAAAAGAATCCTTAGGTATCTTAAGCACACACCAAGCATTGGCCTTTGGTATCCCAAAGGAGCTAGATTTGAATTAATTGACTATTCCGATTTGGATTATGCCAGATGCAAAGTTGATAGAAAAAGCACATCCAGAGGGTGCCATTTTCTTGGTAGATCACTTGTGTCTTGGTCCTCCAAGAAACAAAATAGTGTGGCTTTGTCCACTGTCGAAGCGGAATACATTGCCACGGGTGCTTGTTGTGCACAAATACTTTACATGAAACAAACTTTGCTAGACTATGGTGTAGTTCTAGATAAAGTACCTCTTTTGTGTGATAATAAAAGTGCGGTAAAACTTGCAAATAATATGGTTCAACACTCTTGCACCAAGCACATAGATATTCGTCATCACTTTCTAAGAGATCATGTGGCTAAAAATGATATATCACTAGAAGGTGTAAGGACCGAGGATCAATTGGCGGATATCTTTACTAAACCACTAGATGAGGCAACATTTTGTAGATTGCGAAATGAACTCAATGTGCTTGATTTTAGCAACTTCACTAAAAATTGAGCTTGTGTTGTCCCTTGCATTGCATTGTAATATACAACATGTTTAATGCTTTATAATGCATATAGGGCTTGTCTAACATGGTTAAGATAACCACCAAAAAGCGTGTGAAGAAGCTTAACCTTGGATCAAACTTGACAAGCAACTAGATTTACCTTCAAGTATTGCATTGCATATGCATGATTATTGTTTGTCGTTTGTCTTCAAATCACCCTCTTTTCACCTATTTTCTTAAAAAGAATTATAGCCTAAGGCAAAATATTTTGAAAAACTTGAGGGTTTGAGAGAGGTCACTCATATCAGTCCCAATTGGTGTTTATTTGGATCTTATTGGAGTTGGGACTTGATTGGGAATAGGCTGCGTGAAGGAATTTGAAGATTTGCTGAAGGAGTGACCGGACGCTGCACCGGGCTCTGATGTTCAGCGTCCGGTCAGTTCACAGGAGGTGAACCTGCTGTCGAAGGAGTGACCAGACGCTGAAATAGTGTTTTTCTAGCGTCTGGTCAGAAGGTGCTTCAGCGTCCGGTCGATGATGAAGACATCAAGGCTAAGTGACCGGACTCTAGCTACGTCCGATCGGTGTCCACCGAACGCGTTCGGTCAGTAGTTCTCATGCGGCCTTAGGTCTCTTTTTCCTTTCCTTTTCGGATCCACTAGGGGGAGGGCATATAATCCATGTGCATGGTTTCCTTGACCTAATCCTGCGCCATCTTCCCCGAGCCGCCGCGCACGCCATCGCCGCTATAGCCACACCCACTTGCTGGATCCATGCGCTGCCGCTGCTTGCACGTGCGTCACCGCCGCTCGCCTGTGCACTGCTGCAGCCCGCGCACATGTTGCCGCTGCCTTGTTGTTGCCCGCATGACGCCACCCGCGCGCCGCCTATCCTCACACTGGAGCACGACAGTGCCATCGCAGTGCCGTCGGTTGCCATCCTCCAGCACCACCGCCGCTCACCCACATGCTGCCGCCGCTCGCTAGCACTCTGTCACCACCCATAGCACCAGCGCCGCCGTGCCCTAGGCCAGTAGTCGAGCCCTACATTGAAGCCTTGCCGGTGACCACAATCGCTAGTGTCGTCGTTCCTCCACTGAAAATCCTCGCCATCGACTGATCACTTCGCATCGCCATTCTTCGTCGAGTTAAAACCCTAACCCTAGATTCGTTGGCTTCCCATGGATCGCTTCTCTTTTCTCCTTAGATCGCCATTTCATCAGGTAGCTTGCCCGCGTTTCAATTTTGTATCCAAATTGCTTGCTTCCTAGGGTTTCGCATCTATTAGATACATTGTATTTATTGTATATCCTATCTATTCCATCATGCAGCGAGTCGGTGCCGTTGAGATCATGTGGTAGTTGTCAGTTAACTCGAGGCCAAGCTCACGAGTAAGGATCGAGGCCAAGCCTCGAAAGTGTTAGAGGCAGTTGTTACCTATCAGCGGTAGTTGATTCTCTTTAGATTCATCAGATGGCTTGCACGAAGAATGTCGATGGTGGTCCAGGAGATGAGGATTAGAGGCCCCTGCCATGCCAGCCTATAGACCCCAAAGGCAAGGCTACCAAGAAGCTGGCAGTCAGAAAGCGCAAGTATCCAAATGCAGATACAGCGAGGGCCACCGCAGTTGCAGAGGCCGTAGAGCGTGCCGAGAGAGGAGGCACTCGCAGTGGAGTTGTTATTGCAGATCATCTATCACTAGAGGCACAGGGTAGACTTGAGCATATTGAGCATCTTCATGGTAGTCCAACTGGGACTGTCATGATGGCAGGACAACGTCTTCCCATTATGGATCCTCAGCCTCAGGGGGAGTCACAGCAAGAGCCACAGCAATAGCCCCCACCAGTAGAGCCAATAGAGCAGACTCAGGGGGGCAGCAGGCCAGGGAGATAGAGCAGGCACCTCAGCCATAGCCTTGCCACTCTAGTTGTACCTATGCCCCAGTCACACTGAGGTTTGACACATAATGGAGGGGTTCTCATCCACCACCCAGACCACAGAGTCCGCCTCTAGTGACATATCTTGACTTGAGGGCCACCACGGCCAAGTAGGTTCAATAGCTGAGATTTGTTGATTTTGAGGTATGGTTCCCGCTGAGGAGGGATGAGAGAGCTTCAGAGGGCTTCTACACTCCACTACAGGAGGATTTCTACAATGCCTATCTCAATAGTGGGGCAGTTTTCATATCTTAGAGGGTCTGCCACATTGACTCTATAGTTGTAGCAGCAGGAGAGCACATTTGCCCCTATCTTACATATCTACCAGGACTATCAGGTTTGATTGGATGGTCTAGACTATTTGTTCCATCTTGGGTTCGACAGTTCTATGTTTCCCTCTGGATTGACCCACAGCATAGATATATTCACTTTGCATTCAGAGGAAGAGACTACCGCCTGACGAGTTAGAGGGTCAGGGAGATACTAAGACTTCAGGAACAACCAGTCAGACTTCACGAGGTGTGCTATGGCCAGACAGCACCCCCCAGACGTCCTCATGGTGGCAATGTGCCCCCTACTGACTTGGTTCACCACTGCTTCACTGAGCCCTTTAGAGAGGGATCATGCAGGAACCCCAGTGACCTAAATCCCACTTCTCGCATACTTGAGGCTGTTATGAGGAGGACACTGCTTCCTAGGCTGGGATATAGAGAGGGCTTGACACATATACAGTTATGGCTGATCAACTCTCTGATGCAGCAGACAGTCTTTGATATTTGGGATCTTCTTCTATCAGAGATGGAGGATACTATAGCTGAGGGCTTCAGAGGTCATAGGTAGTTGCCGTATGCTCACTAGATCACCTGGCTTATCCATAGAGCAGTCACAGTGAGGCCACCAGAGATGCTTACAGAGTATAGTGGTGCTACAACTGAGTTCCCTGCCTATAACATGACATAGATGATCAGGCACAATACACCTATAGCACCCAGTCAGCCACGTCGATGCCCTAAGGTGCTAGAGTCTACAGCCTAGCAGGATGATATCATCAGAGGCATTGCAGCTACAGAGGAGGAGGAGCTTGCTCAGCAGGAGGGGATGGTCGTGAGTGACCTCGATGATAGTTCTGATGATGACTATCAGCTCATCCCTCAGATGCCTCCTCAGTGACATGACCATGAGGCCGACAGCTCTAGCTCAGCACCACCTGCCCCGTAGACCAACCCCGCTCTCCTTGCTATACTTGAGCGGATGAGGCAGGACTAGGCACGATAGGCTCAGGAGACAGCTACTATATTCGCTCAGTTCCAGACTTGGCAGGATGAGTTCCAGTGCCAGCAGCAGCAGATCTGGTAGCAGCAGCTAGCTATACATTAGCAGACTCAGGCTCTACAACAGCAGCAGGCCATGCATCAGCAGCAGATCCTCATGCAGCAGCAGCTCCTTGGATTTATGCAGCATGTTGTGATTGCTATTGGGTCTCCACTGCCATAGCCTTCGCCCTAGCTTGGTCAGACTGCCACTACCTCGATGACTCTAGCATTACAGCCTAATGGGCTTTAGAGTCAGGGACAGCCACCAGCACAATTTACTTCTCCTACAGAGCAGGTGTCCTAGTATTTTGCTACGTCACTGCCAGCTCCACAGTTCACACCGCTTTAGATGGGCTTTACACCAGATGAGATGCCCTCGCTGCTTGTTCCAGAGACCATAGTGTCTAGGAGCCTTTAGTGAGTTGATAAGGATGCCTACTCCTCCATATCTACATGTCCTTAGTCCTTCTACTGTTGCACTAGTCACCAGGACTACAGAGACGCTCCCTTCCTCAGTGACATCATCAGAGCCTACTATAGTCCTACCAGCTGAGTCTACAGTAGCTCCAGTTCCTGATCCAACCCAAACTACTACAGCATCAATTATAGCTATAGAGGGTTAGACTGCTCAGAGCTCCGGATCAGATGATGATGCCAACCAGTTTCAGCTTGCTCCTCGTTCTTCAGCACCCGGCTCGTCTGCTGTAGCCCTACCGACCGACCCTTAGGTTTTGGTGTTTGATGCCAAAGAGGGAGAGAGATCGAGTATGATAGATTTAGGGGGAGCTTAGTTATCTTATTAGCTTATATATTGCATTTGGAGTTTTTATGTGAGATACACTATTATGCTTTTGTGTGTGTGATACATTATGCATTCATGTTTACTATTATATCTATGTGATAGTGATATCTATGTGATTGTGATATTTGACATGTGTGCTCTCTACTTTGAATTCTTTATATGTCATATCACTTGTGTTATGCTCATTTGCCTTTGCTTCCACGTTTTACTTTGATGCAAATGAGCTCTATTACTTGTACTCATGCTTATTTCATATCTTTTGAGTACATCATGTTGGCTTGGTTCATATAAGCTTGACTAACACCTTTGTTCTTATTGACAAAAGCTTATATGATCCAAGCATGTTAAAAACCTCAACTCTTTCACATACTCAAGGTCGTATTGTCAACAATCACCAAAAAGGGGGAGATTGAAAGCATCTAGGCCCCTAGTTGGGTTTCAGTGATTAATGACAATACAAGATTACTATGACTAATGTGTTTTGTAGAGGCAATTAAGTTAGGTCATGGTAATGGAGATCAATTGGGCAATCAAGGTGGTCATGCCCTTATGATGGAAATTGTTTCGGTTTCAAAGGATGGATGACAAGGTTAAGGATGGACTAGTTCTAAGTGTCGATTGAAGTTGAAGAGACACTTAGAGTAGTTTAGGACTTTGTTTTTCCTTTGGCCGTACTATTAAGGGGGGGTATGGACGGGTAGCTTGACCTAGGTGAGTCTAGTGAGTTAGGTGTGGTGCACACTTGTTAAAATGAGCGCTAGGTAGCTCCTACATATGCCTAAGATCCAATGGAGCAAACTTCATTCATGTATGATCGAGAGTTAGAAGTGAATGGAGGGTCAAATACTGACCGGACGCTGGCTTTGGTGTGACCGGATGCTGGCACAGAGTCCGATCAGTTCATTTGACTGAGGTGAAATCGTTCGTGTGACCGGATGCTGGAAGGTCAAGTGACCGGACGCTAAGAGCCAACGTCTAGTTGTTTCCTATAAGGTTCTAGAGAGGGTAAATCGTGATCGAACGCGTCTAGTCAGTGCTAAACCCTGGAGTTTAGGGTGTACTGACTGAAGCGTCCGGTCACCCCGTATAGGCACATAACGGTTCATTTTTTAGCTAGTGTTATAAATACCATCTCCACTCATGTGTGGGGGTACTTTTGCTCTTTCCAACAGCTGAGAAACACCTTAGAGAGTGCCAAGAAGAGCAAGGTCCTAGTGAGGTGATTGAGATTTGAGAATCCAAAGAGAGACCTCATTAGTGAAGATCAAGAGTAGCAAAGTGTGCATCCATCTTCTCATTAGGCTTGTCGTGGTCAAGTGAGAGTTCGTGCTTGTTACTCTTGGTGATCGCCATCACCTAGATGGCTTGGTGGTGATTGGGAGTTCAGTGATCACCCGGTGGAGCTTTGGGTGATCCAACTCAAGTTGTCAGTGGTTGTGGGTGATTCACCATGATGGAGTGTCGAAGAATCAACCTGTAGAGAGCACTTGATCCTTGTGCGGATCAAGGGGGAGCTACACCCTTGCACGGGTGCTCCAATGAGGACTAGTGGGGAGTGGCGACTCTCCGATACCTTGGCTAAACATCGCCGCGTTCCTTCCTCTCTATTTACTTTGAGCATTTACTTTAAGCATTTACTTTGAGCAATTCAATTCATGTCATTACATTCTTAGAATTGCCATGCTAGAGTAGGATTGGAACTTAGGTTGCAAGTCTTTTGTGCGGTAGAACAATTAGGAACACTTTCTAGGCACAAGGGGTTAATTGGGCTATCCATAGGATTTAATTATTGCGAAGAAATTTAGAATTAGCCCAATTCACCCCTCTCTTGGGCATCTTGATGCTTTTAGCATTAACCCTTTTTACACATAAAAAGGGAGAAAGAACAAATTTGTTCAACCAAAATAAAAGAACAAGCTTGTTTAAACGAAACAGGAGGGTTGGAACTTGTCCACTTATTACAAATGCACCGCCTGACCTATCTGACTAAACTAACCCCTCGGGGGGATGATTTCATCTTCTATCTTGGCAGAAAGGTCATGCACTAGGGGGCCACCTCCTTCTTGATGTCATCTAGCTCAGCGTTGGTATAGACGGGCGTGAAGCCTTGGCTCATCGTCGCCAAATCGATGTTCTCATAATGAGAACGAGCGATCATGAATGATCAATGAACTCCAAAGCAAAGCGCACCTCTTGCCATATCCGTGATTTGGGTGGTGCGAACCATGAGTGAGCTTGTCTCCTGCTCTAGGGCTAGCTCGAGCTCATCGCAGACCAGCTAGATGGCGACGCACAGGTTGTCGTGTTCGTCGCTCTCCTTTTGGAGGGTGTCCTTCACCTCGCTGAGCTCCTTCTCTAGGCCATGGCTCTTCACCACCTCTACCCTAAGCTTGTCATCGAGACCTACCCAAGTCACATACCAACCATGTCAAAAGGCTTACCATGGATTCTAGGGAGAAAGACAACAAGGGAAACTAGAGACTTACCATTCATGTCCACCCGAAGCCTGTGCACCTCATCGCGCTACCGAGTCACCTTGGCCTCTAGGCACTGGACCTCTTCTTGGTGCTGACCGACCTCTATGGTGAGCCCAGTGGCCACGCCCTCGGCTACAACCTTCAGGTCCCTCTCCCCCTAAAGCTCATCCTTGAGGTGGTCAATCCACTGCTGAGCGTCGGCACACTCCTGGTGAGATAGGTCAAGCCCCATGTGGAGCTCCTCTATGGCCCGAAGCAAATTGCCCCGCTCCTTCCGTAGCTGCTCGGCCTCCACAGTGTCCGTGCAAACCCTCTCGATCAAGGCCATGAGCTTATCCTCGGCCACATGGGTGTCATCACGAGCGTCCTTCTCCCTGACTCAGAGGTTGGCCACCTCCTAGGAGGTAGGGGCAAGCTTAGCCACCTCCTAATGGGTGGCAGTGAGCTATGCAGCCAGCCCCTTACTCCACCGCATCTTCTCAGCAAGAAACTAGGACTTCTCCCAACTATGGGCCATAAGGATCTATGAAGAAAACAAGACTTAGAGCCACGAAAAGAGAACATGAGGGTCAGAAGCACGGTCATATCATACCTAGCCAACTAGGGTGACAATGTCGTGCATCGAGCTCAGCATGGTGGTCAGGGCATGAACCGCGTCCCCATCCTCTATGTGGATGCTCCCCCATTCCCTCTCCTCTATTGTGTCATCGACGACAGCCACCGGGATGAGAGATCGGGATGTCCCCGGGCCGACCTCAAGCGGTGCCGACCTCTCTTGTGGCGGTAGCTCCTCCAGAGTGGCTCCTCTAGTGATAGAGAGGGCAGGTAACGCATACAAGAAGGCCTACCCTGTCGCCACATCCAGAAAGGATGCCTTGGGTGCGCCCCCTTCCGCCCGCCTTGCCGTGGACATGGCCATCTGCATGGATGATGGCTCCGGTCGTGCCACCTCTGCCTATAATGTCAAGGACATGACTGGCTGTGCCATGCCCACCATGGTGCCCTAGACACGCCCTCCTCCACCTGCTCTCCCATGGATGTAGCCATCGGCTGTGCTTCCCCAACCGACGCCGTGGCCACCCCAACGCCACTCACGCTTGCCACCGGTGAAGCGCCAGCCGACTCCTGGCAT
This sequence comes from Miscanthus floridulus, assembly GCF_019320115.1. Classification (NCBI taxonomy): domain Eukaryota; kingdom Viridiplantae; phylum Streptophyta; class Magnoliopsida; order Poales; family Poaceae; genus Miscanthus; species Miscanthus floridulus. Next base: position 32,658,097 of record NC_089598.1, on the reverse strand, counting down.
GTTTGCTAGAGGAGGATCTTTTTTTATGCGAGCCACAAGTGAGTCCCACATCCTTCGACGCTATGAGGGACATGGTGGTTAGTTCATGGCAAAATTTGTTAAGACAAAAGGACAAAAAAACTCTTGACTCACCCTAACGCCATCATGCGAGGACATTTTGGGGCCGGCTTGCTCGACCCCGGCTACTCCTCGTTAGCACATTGCCACCTCAAACCCTCCCTCATAGGGCTTGGATGAATCAGAACGGTCGGCTCTCACTGACTCCAAAGGTGCGACCAAGGGCTCGGATAGAGCGGGGCGGCCTATTTTCACTGGCTTTGGGGTCACCATAGACTGCTCGGATGGAGCAGGATGGTCTGATTTCACTAGCTTTGGGGCCACCATTGAAGGCCCAAACAAGGCGAGGTAGCTTGATCCCACCGGTTCTGAGGCCACCGTCGAAGGTCCAGACAGGGCGGGGTGTTTTGATTCCATCGACTCCGGGGGCGCGTCCTCCACCTCCTGCCCCATGGCATGCTGCAAGAAGGGCCCCACCTACGGTAAAGGTGGGTCCTCATCCCCGGTAGCTAGATCATCCCATGGGATGGGTGACCCAGAGCCATCATCCTCCTCCTACTCTTCTTCTTCTTCCTCCTCTTCTCTCGACAAACCTTGACAATGCTTCCCTCACTGTAGCTTCACTCGCTGCTTCGACCACCATTTCTTCTCCTCATCATCCTTCTTCTTCTTCCTTCATTCATCCATAGCATGGTTCACCGCCCTCATGGCCATGTGCTTTGGCAGCAGTGCAACAGAGTCCCAGAAGGCTAACCCCACCGGTAGCTCGATGAAGGTCATGTTCAGCCACATCATGGGATGCCCTAGGATCAGGAACATAGCGTTGGCCTCCCCTATGTGGCAGAACCTCCTAAATTATAGGACCCACATGCACTTGTCACTGCCCAACGACCTCTGACAACTATGCATATGTTTCCGGTAACTTAAGAAGACTGTCGGGTGTCCTCGGGGAACCCCGAATCATCCACGATTTCCGAGCAGGATCACATTACAGAGTCATTGCAGTAATACAACATTTATTCAAATATATACATCAGAGTAAAAACAGCGAAAGTCTTACAATAACTTAGTTTACAAACCAGTGATTTCAAACCTTACAAACTAAGTTCGATAGTTAATACAAAACGTAGTAGTGGAGTGGCATTATACATAATACAAAACACACAATAGAACTGCCCTGCCCAAGGGCCACACATTTACTTCTCATCGTCAGATCGAACAATAGTCATGCAGCACGATCCAAAACAGATCTGCTCATGAGGCTCACCTGCAACAAGGGTCAACGAACCCTGAGTACAAAAGTACTCAACAAGACTTAACCGAAATAAAATTGAGAAGACTCGGGAATGCAGGCTTAGGGATTCAAGGTATGGCTTTAGCAATAATCAAAGTTCTTTTGCTTAAAAGCTCTTTAACAAAATTCTTTACTTTAACATGCAAAACTTTATAAGTACCACATATGAATCTGCCATGATCCATAATGAGATCATGAACTTCATATCAATCTCTTTTGCAAACCTTTCTCAAGTTCCAGTTATTATACTACGATGATGAACAGAGAAGTGAGTCTCCATAACCGAGGAGCAACGACGATTCGAACCGATTATAAACCCAGCTGGGGATTCCAGACCACACGACATATGCAGGTCCCCGACCTACATATACCAACCTACCCTTAGGTCCTCTAAAACAAGAACAGGTCCGCGCCACCTGAGAATACAGTACTCCACCAATCCAGCCCATTGCCACGTGGGTACACGCTATTCCCGCCATCTCTCCACTCCCAGTGCGCGAGTAGCCATTCTTGTAATAGAATAGCCAAGTTAAGGCTTACCGGAGTATGTGGTTAGTACTACAAAGTCTCACCGCACACAGTTCAACAACGGTACGGACCTTAACCGACACAGACGGAAAGAATCCGCTCACAAGACCTCCATGTCTTGTGCTCACACACACCAAGTCCGCCCGGTCTAGATTTATTACTTCACATGCTCATATTCCATGATAACATAAGTAACCAAAGATCCATTTAAAACTCATAGGTGACAGGTAATCATCCGACTAAGCATGACTAAGCATAACTAGTCATTTACGAATAAAACAGGTAATCAAGGTAGATACGGAAAAACAAGGCTGGTAATGCACCAATTAGGTTTTCACTTAACTCCTAATCACTTAATGCAGTACTTGAAAGCAAAAGCGATATAAATTTGTAAAACACAAGGTAGGTTTAAATGCATCCGGGGCTTGCCTTCGTTGACGGAAAAGTCCGGTTCCTGCGACGTTCCACAAATATCTGATCCGACCTCAACAGACGGATTAACTTCCTCAACCACTTGATTAACTACCACGTGTTCACCTTCGTTCACTACACGTAGTAACAATGCCATGTTTAACATGATGCGAGATATAAAACATGATGCTTGATGATGGATGCAAAAGTTAATAACTTGAATACAACTTTCCTTCGCGGTACAGTTACAAATAATTATCATAAAGCATTTTTAGTCGTACTTCTAATAAGTCAAAGGTTCACTTATTATACATGCTTACCAACTAAAGCCTCATCATGAAAAGACATGTATAAACAATATACAAGGAAATGTATAACTTTTACTTTTTACCCAAGAGGTTGCATCTAAGAAGCAATCAAGTTTATTAACATGCATTTACTAACGAAATTCTTAACTAGGTCATTTATAATTATTAACTAAAGGGCAAACCTAAACATATCAAGAAGGTAATCACTTGGCCATGACACAGCAGGGGTGGGGTGTTTCATGATCTATAATCAACTCCAAAATCATTCAGGACATCTCATGATCTATGTTTATCATTTTGACAATTATTAACTAATAATTAAGGCATATAAATAAGAGTATAATTAAACATCATCAAATTAATCCCAAACTTTTTGTGGAGGCAGGTTTTAACAATAAACAAATACACTAAAAATTTCATGGTCACCGGATATTTATTTTGGCCTATAAAAATTACACAGCAAGCATTTCTTAATTAAAAGGACTAATTTTTAAGCATCCAAAAACTGTTGATTTTTATGGTTTCATATTTTTCCTACATAGAGGACATCATGAAGAGGCTACACAAAAAGTTTCATGATTTTAGCGTGCACCAATAAATAGCAATCAAATTCACAAGTTTCAGCTGAAAATAGAAAAAGAAAAAGAAAAACCCTGTAGCGCACTATTTATCTGAGTCACAAGATTCACAATTAGGCCCTTGCCTTTGTTCTAATTGTTGCACGAAGCCCCTGTCGCGATTTCAGAACAGAGGACGTGGAGAAGCTCGATTTCCGGCCGGTGAAGACTCGTCGGCGGCAATTGGAAGGATGGTCGAGCGACGGGGTGGCGAGGCGAGCCTGTGGGTGGTCGCAGCTCGGCTCGTCGCGACCCGTGACGGTCTGGCCACGCGAGCCCGCGGCTCAGCGACGAAGAAGCACGTCGGCAGGGAGTCACGACGGCGAAGCGAGGTCGAAGTGGAGTTGCGGAGGTACAGCTTGGTCCGGGGAGGCTGGTGGCTGTGGTTACTAGGCACAAGGAGACGCGGAGGCTCAGGAGCTAGTGATGGCTGTGGAAACCGGCACGGCGGCCATGGCAGCGAGAAAAGCAGAGGACACAAACGGAGAAGAACGGCGACGTCGGAGGCTTTAAAATGCGGCCAGGAAGAATGAAGAAGCCACGTAGAAGCCTTTCCCACGCCAGCGCGGAGCCGAAGGCGGTCACAGGCGCGACTGGAAGACAACCGAAGCTCGTCGTCGTGAGTTGGTTTCCGCGGGTACTGTTCATCGTATTTACAGAATTGTCACTCACTTAATTTCCCCATTTACTCTAAATTTTATATGGTAACTCAAAAATCTCCAAAAATAAAAGTTGTTCAAAAACAAAAGTTCTACAACTTTGCTTTTATAACCATCCCCTAATTCGGTCTACATTTTGAAATGAAAATTTGAATTAAAAAATGGGACATTTAAAGAATTTCGCCTTTTCGAATTACTTCAAATTTTTCATAACAACTTTAAAAACTCCAAAAACAAACTTTGCATAACTTGACAAGCTCTACACTTTTGCTTTTGGGCTCAGCCCCAAAATATGCTTAGATTTTGAAATGAGTTTTCAGGGTAGAATTGAAATGCTAAAAATCCGGGTTGTCTCGAAAATTCCAAATCCAAACCAAAATTTTGAACTTGATTCAAACAATTCAATTCAACACTCATAACATAAATGTAAACTTGTTTTAGTGAATGCATATCAAAGTTTGCAATATGACCAATGCCTTGCAATGCATATGATGACATGTCCTGTTTTTAATATTTAAACACCCGAGGTGTTACAATCCTTCCCCCTAAAAGAAATCTCGCCCCGAGATTCAAAGCCATAGGGTAAGTAATGGAAAAGGAAATGTGTCGCAAGAACACATACAAAATCTATCCATAAAACAGTTGAGGTCCCTTTACAAAACATAACTAGTAAAACCGAGCTCAACTAACATTACTCTCTATTGACGCAAGAAACTCTGGAAAATTTTCTAATAAGTAATCTTCTGATTCCCAAGTAGCTTCTTCTTCTGAATGTTGATTCCATTGTATCTTGTAGAACTTGATTGTCCTTCTTCGAGTAACACGATCTTTCTGATCCAAAACTCGGATAGGATATTCGGAATAAGTCAAATCTGGTTCAAGTTCCACTCCTTCAACCTCAACATTCTGCTCAGGCACTCGGAGACACTTCTTCAATTGAGAAACATGGAACACATCATGCACAGCTGCGAGATGTTCTGGTAATTTCAAGCGATATGCCACTTTTCCATACCTCTCTAAAATTTGAAATGGTCCAATATATCGAGGTGCCAACTTGCCTTTAACACCAAAACGGGTAACTCCCTTCATTGGTGATACTTTCAGATATACAAAATCTCCTTTGTTAAACACCAACGGTCTACGTCGTCTATCCGCATAACTCTTTTGTCGGGATTGAGCTATCTTCAAATTACTTTGTATTTGCTTAACCTTGTCTTCTGTTTCTTTCACAAGGTCAACCCCAAAGAATCTTCTTTCTCCAGGCTCAGACCAACTCAGCGATGTTCTGCATCTACGACCATAGAGTGCTTCAAATGGAGCCATTCTAATGCTTTCCTGATAACTATTGTTGTATGAGAACTCAGCCAGAGGTAAGCATTCGTCCCACTTAGTGGAATAGTTAAGGACACAACACCTTAACATATCTTCAAGCACCTGATTGACTCTTTCAGTTTGTCCATCAGTCTACGGATGATAAGCTGTACTAAACAGTAGTTTGGTACCCAATGAAGAATGCAATTGTTTCCAAAAATTGGAGACAAACTGTGTACCCCTATCGGACACAATAGTCTTGGGTACTCCGTGGAGACTCACAATTCGCTCTAAATACATCTTGGCATACCGTATAGTGGGATATGTATTCTGAACTGGAAGAAAATGTGCTGATTTGGTTAGTCGATCTACAATAACCCATACTGAATCAAATCCCTTGGATGTCTTAGGTAGACCAACAATAAAATCCATACTTATATCCTCCCACTTCCAAGATGGAATAGGTAATGGTTGTAATTCACCAGCAGACCTCAAATGTATAGCTTTCACCTTTTGACAAGTATCACACTTTGCTATATATCTAGCAACCTCTATTTTCATTTTAGTCCACCAGAATCTTTGCTTCAAGTCATGGTACATCTTGTTGCTTCCCGGATGGATAGATAACCTAGTAGCATGTGCCTCTTCCAGAATTGACTGCCGCAACTCAGGAACCTTTGGTACTACCAGGCGATCCTTGAACCATAACACACCTTCATCATCTATGCTGAAGCATTCTGCTTTTCCATTCTTGACTCTTTCCTTGATATGGGCGATACCCAGGTTTTCCTTCTGAGCAGCAATAACTTGATCTCGAATAGTGGTTTCAACAATTATGTTGGTCAAACTACCTTGTTGAATTACTTCTACGTTCAACTTCTCCATTTCTTGACATAGCGTCAAACCCATTGTTCTCACTGCCAGACAATTACAATAACTTTTGCGACTGAGGGTATCTGCAACCACATTTGCTTTACCAGGGTGATAATGTACTTTCAAGTCATAATCTTTAATCAGTTCTAACCATCTTCTTTGTCGCATGTTCAACTCTGATTGAGTAAAGATATACTTTAAGCTCTTATGGTCTGTATAAATATGGCACGTATTACCAAGCAGGTAATGCCGCCAAATCTTCAGAGCATGGACCACAACTGCTAACTCCAGATCATGAGTCGGATAGTGTTCTTCATGTAGCTTAAGTTGCCTGGATGCATAGGCAATGACTCGACCTTCTTGCATCAACACACATCCAATACCAATACCTGAAGCATCACAATAAACATCAAATGGCTTCTCAATATTAGGTTGAGCTAATACTGGTGCAGTAGTCAACAGTCTCTTCAAAGTTTGGAAAGCCTCTTCACAATCAGATGACCAGACAAACTTGACTTGGTTCTTCAACAACTCAGTTATGGATTTTGATACTTTAGAGAAATCTGGAATAAACCGACGGTAATACCCTGCCAATCCCAGAAAACTCCAAACTTGATGAACTGTGGTTGGCGGTTTCCAATCAAGCACATCCTTCACTTTGCTTGGATCAACAGCAACACCTTCAGCTGACAAGACATGTCCAAGAAATTGTACTTCCTTAAGCCAAAAATCACACTTGCTGAACTTGGCATATAGTTGATGTTCTCTCAAGCGGGTCAGAACAATTCTGAGATGTTCTGCATGTTCTTTCTTATTCTTGGAATATACTAGGATGTCATCAATAAACACCACTACAAACTTGTCTAGCTCAGGCATGAATACTGAATTCATCAGATACATGAAATGAGCTGGAGCATTTGTCAATCCAAAAGACATTACCAAGTATTCATATAATCCATATCTTGTGGTAAATGCCGTTTTGGGAATATCTTCAGGCTTTATCTTAATTTGGTGATATCCTGACCTCAAATCGATCTTGGAGAAAACTTTGGCTCCGGCCAATTGATCAAAAAGCAAATCTATCCGAGGTAAGGGATACTTATTCTTGATGGTCACTTCATTCAACGGACGATAGTCAACACATAACCTTAGGGTCTCATCTTTCTTTTTCACAAAAATTGCCGGACATCCCCAAGGTGATGAACTAGGTTGGATAAACCCCTTCTCAATCAATTCTTGTAACTGAGTCTTCAACTCGGCCAATTCCTTGGGTGGCATCCTATAAGCTCTTCGAGAAATCGGAGCTGTTCCAGGTTGCAATTCTATGTTAAACTGGACATCCCTATCAGGTGGTAGACCGGGTAAATCTTTAGGAAACACATCCGGAAATTTACACACTACCGGAATATCTCTAATCTCTTTGACATCAGTTGCACAAATCTTGCCCACTGATCTTCTTAAGGTTGGAAGTTGGATGAGAAGTTGAGAATTACTATCAGGCAAACTCACCCTTAATGTCCTATTCAAAGCATCTATAACCGCCTTATGCTGATACATCCAATTCATTCCCAAGATTACATCTATATCCTGATCCTTAAGGATAATCATGGTAGTGGGAAAAATATGCCCACCCAGGTTTATGGGTACCCGTTATACCATTTCCTTAGTACACAGACGTCCCCCGGGCGACTGTATAAAGAAATTTTCCTTTGTTGCCCCAATTGAAAGTTCATGCTTTACCACAAATGTTCTATTGATGAATGAATGAGATGCACCCGAATCAAAAAGTATAACTGCAGGGTGATTGGCAACAGGAAACATACCCATCATCACTGGCTCCCCTTCTGGAATTTCTCCAGCTTGAATATAGAACACCCGTCCTGTCTTCCTCTCATCTTTGCCCTTCTGAGCATTCTGATTGGGGTTCTTGTTTGGTGCCTGACCCTGTTGTTGATTGGCAGGGGCCTTCTGATAATTTTGATTAGTCTGCCTGGGATACGGACATTCCCTAGAGAAATGACCGATCCTTCCACAATTGTAACACGGATAATTGTGACCCTGGGACATTGGAGCATTACCACCAGGAGCATTGGTCGACTGTGAACTCGGGTAGGTTATAGCAGGACGGACATTCGACTGTTGCCCGACTTGAGACTGCGGCGGACGATAAGGAGGATGATTATGATATACTGGATGATAAATCACCCTCTGCCTCTTCTGATTTCCCCCAAACGATCCAGACGGCATACTCTTCTTCTTTTTAAGCTCCATATGCTGCTGATACTTTGACTCTGAAGCAATTGCAATATTTACTGCCTCATGATAAGTAACATTAGTACAAGTTGTCATCATTGTCTGCAGCTTGGTATTCAGACCTCTCATAAACCACCTCTTCTTCTTTGCATCAGTATTAACATGTTCGGATGCATATTGTGACAGGTGATTGAATCTTCCCACATACTGCATCACTGTTTGATCTCCTTGCTTCAAAGCAAGGAATTCATCAAGCTTCATAGCCATAACTCCTTCAGGGATATAATGGGCTCTGAAGGCAGTACGGAACTCAGCCCAAGTTATTGGAATGCCAGCAGGTTGCATAGCCACTAAGTTTGCCCACCAAGCACTTGCTGCTCCTCTAAGTTGCTGAGCGGCAAATGCAGGTTTCTGATACTCCATGCATGGGATAAGATCAAATTTCTGCTCCATGGTTCAAAGCCAGTCATCAGCCTCCAATGGTTCATCTACCTTGGTGAACACCGGTGGTCTTGTGTCTGTAAAATCAACATATGTGGCCTCCTGTCTGTTATGATGGCGACCACGGTTTTCGTGCATCTGATTCTGATTACTCTAAGCTATCTCATGAAGCAAACGAGAATTTTCGGCTGTCACATTGACAAGTGCGGTTATAGCATCCGCCAGATTTGTTGGAACTGGTGGCGGATCTGGAATACCATCCTCATCTTGTGAAGTTCCTAGAATATACGAACCCCGCATACGACGCATCTGCTCATAACAAACCAAACTTTATTACAAGCCTTTATTGAATTGCACTAAAGCTTACTCCAAACACATTACATAGAGTTTACTAAAACACAAACCCGCAAGTACAAAAATAAGACTACATAACTTAACTAGAACTAACTATTATACAACTCTACTCCTTTCCTTGATTACTTCAAACTTCAGGCTCGGTATCCATTCCAGAAATATTACCGCCTTCATTATCACTTTCATCGATCATTACTAATTCTTCAGGATCTTCTTCTTCTTCTTCTTCTTCTTCTGATTCATCATCATCGGCAAGGATGACACCGGGGTCCATGGCATCAGCTTGGGGTTCATGATTTGGATTTAGTAGATTGCTAAGCCTATGAACTTCCTCATGTAGATAGGTATTATGTTCTTCTAAATCTTCTACATAGAATTCTAGCTCATGAGTTCTAGCTCTAGCTACATCTTCCCTATGCCAAGCTTCATTCCTTCCCTCCATCGTACGAACTAACATGCTTTCACAGTTCCTGTGCGCGGTGGTGAGACGCCTCAATTGATCCTGTAATTCTCCTACCTGCATAGCATCCAAAGCCCTATCTCTAGTAGCTTGTGCTAACTCCATAGAAATCCTCTATATCTCTGCTTGGGGATCAAGCCTAGAGCTGCTACTACTAGCACCATCATTCCTAGGGGAAAGTTGGTGACGAGGAACTCCTTTGGGTCCAGTGGACTTACGGGGCGTCATCTTGGTACGAGCCATACTGTAGGAAGCCAATTTAATCCAAGTAAGACCACTTGATCAAAGTCTAAAGAGCAGCTAGAATAGATTACATTACTCAAACCAGACTCACTACTCAACTCCAGACTCAGAGGTGAAGGAAGTAACAAGTGAATTAATCATGATGCACGAATCGTTCTTACGAACAAAACCATCAAAGATTATAATACACATAAACAACATTTGTTTTTATATAGGGCATAATAAGATTACTACTCCACCACACAAAACCTTTTTAATCCAATAGGGAATGGTGAGAAAGAAATAAGATAAGTCAGAAGCAATTTGGACCAAATTAACAAGTTAAATTTAGTCATCCCAAATTATTTTGAAGTTTTTGTAAAACAATACAACAAAAACTTTGTAACGATCGCTCTGATACCATTCTGTGGCAGAACCTCCTAAATTATAGGACCCACATGCACCTGTCACTGCCCAACGACCTCTGACGACTATGCATATGTTTCCGGTAACTTAAGAAGACTGTCGGGTGTCCTCAAGGAACCCCGAATCATCCACGATTTCCGAGCAGGATCACATTACGGAGTCATTGCAGTAATACAACATTTATTCAAATATATACATCAGAGTAAAAATAGCGAAAGTCTTACAATAACTTAGTTTACAAACCAGTGATTTCAAACCTTACAAACTAAGTTCGATAGTTAATACAAAACGTAGTAGTGGAGTGGCATTATACATAATACAAAACACACAATAGAACTGCCCTGCCCAAGGGCCACACATTTACTTCTCATCGTCAGATCGAACAATAGTCATGCAGCACGATCCAAAACAGATCTGCTCATGAGGCTCACCTGCAACAAGGGTCAACGAACCCTGAGTACAAAAGTACTCAACAAGACTTAACCGAAATAAAATTGAGAAGACTCAGGAATGCAGGCTCAGGGATTCAAGGTATGGCTTTAGCAATAATCAAAGTTCTTTTGCTTAAAAGCTCTTTAACAAAATTCTTTACTTTAACATGCAAAACTTGATAAGTACCACATATGAATCTGCCATGATCCATAATGAGATCATGAACTTCATATCAATCTCTTTTGCAAACCTTTCTCAAGTTCCAGTTATTATACTACGATGATGAACAGAGAAGTGAGTTTCCATAACCGAGGAGCAACGACGATTCGAACCGATTATAAACCCAGCTGGGGATTCCAGACCACACGACATATGCAGGTCCCCGACCTACATATACCAACCTACCCTTAGGTCCTCTAAAACAAGAACGGGTCCGCGCCACCCGAGAATACAGTACTCCACCAATCCAGCCCATTGCCACGTGGGTACACGCTATTCCCGCCATCTCTCCACTCCCAGTGCGCGAGTAGCCATTCTTGTAATAGAATAGCCAAGTTAAGGCTTACCGGAGTATGTGGTTAGTACTACAAAGTCTCACCGCACACAGTTCAACAACGGTACGGACCTTAACCGACACAGACGGAAAGAATCTGCTCACAAGACCTCCATGTCTTGTGGCTCACACACACCAAGTCCGCCCGGTCTAGATTTATTACTTCATCCGACTAAGCATGACTAAGCATAACTAGTCATTTACGAATAAAACAGGTAATCAAGGTAGATACGGAAAAACAAGGCTGGTAATGCACCAATTAGGTTTTCACTTAACTCCTAATCACTTAATGCAGTACTTGAAAGCAAAAGCGATATAAATTTGTAAAACACAAGGTAGGTTTAAATGCATCCGGGGCTTGCCTTCGTTGACGGAAAAGTCCGGTTCCTGCGACGTTCCACAAATATCTGATCCGACCTCAACAGACGGATTAACTTCCTCAACCACTTGATTAACTACCACGTGTTCACCTTCGTTCACTACACGTAGTAACAATGCCATGTTTAACATGATGCGAGATATAAAACATGATGCTCGATGATGGATGCAAAAGTTAATAACTTGAATACAACTTTCCTTCGCGGTACAGTTACAAATAATTATCATAAAGCATTTTTAGTCGTGCTTCTAATAAGTCAAAGGTTCACTTATTATACATGCTTACCAACTAAAGCCTCATCATGAAAAGACATGTATAAACAATATACAAGGAAATATATAACTTTTACTTTTTACCCAAGAGGTTGCATCTAAGAAGCAATCAAGTTTATTAACATGCATTTACTAACGAAATTCTTAACTAGGTCATTTATAATTATTAACTAAAGGGCGAACCTAAACATATCAAGAAGGTAATCACTTGGCCATGACACAGCAGGGGTGGGGTGTTTCATGATCTATAATCAACTCCAAAATCATTCAGGACATCTCATGATCTATGTTTATCATTTTGACAATTATTAACTAATAATTAAGGCATATAAATAAGAGTATAATTAAACATCATCAAATTAATCCCAAACTTTTTGTGGAGGCAGGTTTTAACAATAAACAAATACACTAAAAATTTCATGGTCACCGGATATTTATTTTGGCCTATAAAAATTACACAGCAAGCATTTCTTAATTAAAAGGACTAATTTTTAAGCATCCAAAAACTGTTGATTTTTATGGTTTCATATTTTTCCTACATAGAGGACATCATGAAGAGGCTACACAAAAAGTTTCATGATTTTAGCGTGCACCAATAAATAGCAATCAAATTCACAAGTTTCAGCTGAAAATAGAAAAAGAAAAAGAAAAACCCTGTAGCGCACTATTTATCTGAGTCACAAGATTCACAATTAGGCCCTTGCCTTTGTTCTAATTGTTGCACGAAGCCCCTGTCGCGATTTCAGAACAGAGGACGTGGAGAAGCTCGATTTCCGGCCGGTGAAGACTCGTCGGCGGCAATTGGAAGGATGGTCGAGCGACGGGGTGGCGAGGCGAGCCTGTGGGTGGTCGCAGCTCGGCTCGTCGCGACCCGTGACGGTCTGGCCACGCGAGCCCGCAGCTCAGCGACGAAGAAGCACATCGGCAGGGAGTCACGACGGCGAAGCGAGGTCGAAGTGGAGTTGCGGAGGTACAGCTTGGTCCGAGGAGGCTGGTGGCTGTGGTTACTAGGCACAAGGAGACGCGGAGGCTCAGGAGCTAGTGATGGCTGTGGAAACCGGCACGGCGGCCATGGCAGCGAGAAAAGCAGAGGACACAAACGGAGAAGAACGGCGACGTCGGAGGCTTTAAAATGCGGCCAGGAAGAATGAAGAAGCCACGTAGAAGCCTTTCCCACGCCAGCGCGGAGCCGAAGGCGGTCACAGGCGCGACTGGAAGACAACCGAAGCTCGTCGTCGTGAGTTGGTTTCCGCGGGTACTGTTCATCGTATTTACAGAATTGCCACTCACTTAATTTCCCCATTTACTCCAAATTTTATATGGTAACTCAAAAATCTCCAAAAATAAAAGTTGTTCAAAAACAAAAGTTCTACAACTTTGCTTTTATAACCATCCCCTAATTCGGTCTACATTTTGAAATGAAAATTTGAATTAAAAAATGGGACATTTAAAGAATTTCGCCTTTTCGAATTACTTCAAATTTTTCATAACAACTTTAAAAACTCCAAAAACAAACTTTGCATAACTTGACAAGCTCTACACTTTTGCTTTTGGGCTCAGCCCCAAAATATGCTTAGATTTTGAAATGAGTTTTCAGGGTAGAATTTAAATGCTAAAAATCCGGGTTGTCTCGAAAATTCCAAATCCAAACCAAAATTTTGAACTTGATTCAAACAATTCAATTCAACACTCATAACATAAATGTAAACTTGTTTTAGTGAATGCATATCAAAGTTTGCAATATGACCAATGCCTTGCAATGCATATGATGACATGTCCTGTTTTTAATATTTAAACACCCGAGGTGTTACACCCTATGGCCTCCTTGATGCGTTGCATGACCTCACTATCATGGAGCAACCCCTGGGCGAGCATTGTCCTAATGAGCTACGCACCGAGCATCATCCCATACTCTGGGAGGACGCACGCCATCAGCGGCACCCCCTCCTCGTGTGATACCCCCCCAATGATGCTGGCCCCATGGAGGCCATGGGTCTTCAGGAACGCGATGGCCTCAAGGAGGTCATGCATCCTCTTCTTCTCCTTGATGGGTGGCCTCCACGGCCTTGATGGTGGTACCTCTTCGACCAAGCACCTAGAGAAGACCGGCAAGGGAGCGGCAGGATCATTCTTTAGGTAGAACCAATATGAGTGCCACCCCTTGTTCGATCTAGAGAGCTGGCAGGGCATGTACTCAGCTGCTCGCTGCCCCCGAAGGTGGATGCCCATGCATCCCATTGGCACCAGGGTCTCCTGACCTCTCTTCTTCTTCTTGATCAAGGAGATAGAGAAGAAACATCTACATAGCTTGAAGTGGGGTTCGATCCCCATGTACCCCTCACACATTGTGATGAAGGCCGCGATGTGCTGGATCCTGTTGGGGTTTAAGTGTTGCAGCTCGATCTGATAGTGGTGCAGCAGACCCCAAAATAACAGGTGGGGAGGAACCATGAGTCCATGCTCGTGGAAGGGCGCAAAGGAGATGACGTAGCCGTCGGGTGGCGCCGATGCATCCTCATGGCTAGGCACAAGCCACTCCGCCGCATCGGTCCTCCCGTGGAGAAGACCATGCTTGACGAGGCCCTCCATTCGTGCATGGGTAACATCAGAGCGGTACCACGAATCTATGGAGGATGGAGGTAGCTACGGAGAAGCAAAAGCGGCGGCGGTGGAGAAGCAAAAGCAATAGATCTAGGGCTCTAGCGGTGGATTAGCAAGCACGGTAGATCCGAATGGTAGCGGTAGAGAAACAGAGAAGGTAAGGTTGTGGTTTTGGTGTGTAGAACGTGAAGGGGGAGGCCGCTATTTATAGGATGAAGCGGGGAGAGAAGGTGAACCATCTGCCTAGGTTCACGTGCCCGCTGCGCCGTATCACATCATCTCCCTTCGAAGATCTATGCATGCTATCTCTAGATGCGCCCTTAAAAGACATGTCGGATGATGGTTCGCCCAGTCGATGGGCCAAGAACCATCGCAGATAAGAAGGGATACAGAGCTAAAAATGCTCCGACGGCCCATTCAGGACTAGGAGTTCAAAAGCTAGCCCACCAATAGGTTCACATCTACTCTAAGGCACCCTTAGAGCAAGGGGTGGAAAGGGATGGGCAAACTAGTGTGGTAGAACCGCCCGAAATAACATGCTTATGGAGGTGCTCGCCTTCCACTAGGCACTAAGCACACCAAAAGCAAGCCACAACGGGCAGTATCCGTCAGGCACACCCCGAGGGAGAACCTAAAAGATCCACAATTCTCCCAAGGATCCAATAATGAGAACGAGTTACAAAACTGGTCCATTTCATACATCAGAGTTTCTTAAAAATTACCTTATTACATTACCAAATGTCAGAGTGCGGAATAATAAACAGCGGAATTTAAATTAAACATCTAGCGATAAGGACGAGAATCCATCTGTGCCCACCAGATGAATCCTCCACACAATGGTACTTCTCATGCATTACTTCCAACAGTGGTAAATAAATCATGAGGACACAATATACTCGCAAGACTTACCCGACTAGTGGGAATAATTTCCTGACTCCAAGGAATATGCTAAGCTTGATGGTTTGCTAGTTTCTTTTGGTAGAAAGCAATACTAATAGTGAGTCCTTATTTCTATTATTAATATCAGCCGTATTAAGTTATTACCTATCCAGTCTATATAAGCACATGTTTTACTTTCAAGCAAGAGTTGAGCAATCATTTCCATTTCTTCTCCTTTCAACTTTCAGTTATTACTATGGTGCTAAACCACAGACAAGCCATACCAGAACACTGGTGATTCGCAAATCAATGTCCCCAGCTAGGTGCCCCAAAGACACACACCCCACTTGTACCTGAGTCACAAGCAGGACCAACCCATCACTCTCCGTCCTGGGTGTCTAGGTCCCTGTCTAAACTTGGACTCCAAGCCCCCACTCCTAAGTCTTGGACTCAGTATGGTGCAAGGACCTCCACTATCTCTGCCTCCAATCAGTCGGTCTAGAAAAAGCTAGATCCACGACAAGAGAGCAATAAGTCTTCCCTGCGCCCATACCCAAGTATGTGCTCAGGACAATAGATCTGTGACTTGCCTAGAGCCATATGCAACGACTAGTCCTTAATCAACACAGACAGGGAAAAAGTATAACCGAGCTATGCCCTGTTGGCCGTAGGACACAGCCCCTTAGAGCCACCAATACCCTAATCATATCTATGCGCGGTCACCATTTACCTTTGTAACATTTTATCATGAGTGATCATATTTATCACCTACTTGTGAGTAACGGCAGGTTACCCACGCTACCGAGATCCTAAGCATAGCAGCTACTCGACCTGTACTAGTAGGACACATAGGTAGATATATTTATGCATGTAGTTTCCATAAAATGCCAATAACTTAAATGCACATCATATATATTCAGTGAACATAAAATATAGGTTATGCACCGGGGCTTGCCTTGGGTAGGTGACGGGTTAGTAGGGTCAGCTCCAAAAGGCTCTAGGGCTCCCTCCTGCATGAGGATCTCCTCCTCATACTCCTCAATGACTTTGTCGTACTCCTGTTCATCGACGGACACGAATTCTACCAGCTCGTGATCTATATGCATGAAATGATGATGCAATGCCTAGTAGTATAGCAACAACAACTCTTTACAATAAAAGTACATCTGTCTAACTACTAAGCTAGTGCTACCAACCAAGGTACTAAGTTACCAATAACAAGTATGAAGTATGGAATACATTATTATAGCAGCTACAGGTATTCTTACTCCCAATGCTGATTTACACTATATATGATAAAGCAAGAATAATAGCTACTCTATTTATCAACTTACTCTAGGGCTACAAAATTTACAACAAGTACATAATAATCTAGTGAGCCTATTGTAAAATTTTCATAGCTATAGCTATCACTATTTTTCCACAAATATTCCTTCAAATATTAATCTATATAAAACTAAGCTCTTTAGTTTGAATTTATGATCCTACCATCGTCATAGCTAACTTAATCTAGCTGTACTAACAAGTAGATGGTAATTTTGCGAACCTAACAAAATTTGTTACACTATTTTTGGACAACTACATAATTTTCTACAATTTTTTCAAAGTTCTGTTCAAAACTGTATTGAATAAATCTTCAATAATTCACTGAAATAGGAAAACTGAATCCCTTCTTGCGCGGCCCACTTCTGAACTGCTTAGCCCACCCCTGAACGCTCAGCACTCTGGCGTAGCCTAGCCCACAATGCCCACGCTCTCACCCGCACAGCGCACCAGCGTGGCCTAGCGCGGTACGGCCCCATGCGCGCCAGCAGCCCACGGAGGGAAGACCTGCGCGGGTGCCACATTAAGCAAAAGAGCCCTCGAATTCCAAACAAATGGAACCATAGTCCATTCCACTATTCCCTTCTCTCACTGACTCTAGCACTTAGCCCCTTGGTTTACTTCAAATTCATGTTGCGATGTCTCTAGCTGGACTTAATAGAGCCACAACCCTCCCGGCCTGACGCCGGTGAGCATGCACCTCCATCGCCTCAATTCTTACCACTACGACACTCCTCAACCCAAGCGCATCCAATAGAGGTACTAAATAGCCCGGTTGGTGATGCATAGAGGCATGGCCACATACCACAACGGTGTTTGGTCGTGGTGGCGCCGATGCCGGTGAATAAACCCTGCCTAACACCGCAACCTATACTCCTTAACCATCTACGGACTACGTTAAGTAATGTAGAAGTCCTAATTGAACTGCTACTACATTCTAGCGCGTTGGCCACGGAAATGGCATCTACCTATGTCCATCAGGGATGGCCATGCGCTCCGATGAACCTCGACTCTAATTGAGTCAACCAGCTACCCTAGGAGCAAGAGGACCTCACCAGTGGTGTGATAGATGGGCTAGGCAAAGCTGTGAGGAACTGCAATGGGCTGGCCATGCGTGTGAGGTGGTTCTGGTTCACGCCGGCCGCAGAGAAGACTTTCCCGGTGACCAGCAGCACCGTTGGCGGAGCCACTGCACGGGTGAGGCAAATGAGTCAAGGGGAGGCAACAGTCATGCTCGATTGAAACAAAAGAGCAAGGAGCAGCACCCTAGGCCCAGACTTGTTTCGCTGGCCATTGCGGCCCATCGAGGGGAAAATTCTCCCCCTTACCTCACCATAGGAAAGAAGCCCATCGAGATGACTCCAAACAAAAGCTAACTACTCTAGCTATTAGGGCACACGGTGAATTGGAAAGGGATGGATTGTACCTCGGCCAATTTGGTGAGCGACGGTGATTGGCTAAATGGATTCGACGGCGGGGAAAACTCCAATTGAGGCCCTCAACAACGTATGACTGCAACAGCAGTGGGCATAGCATGATGCTAGACATCAATGCAACCCTCAGACATGCGCATGAGTTTGGCACTCCGATGCGCGACTGCAGCTCCGTGACACGCAAGGTGAGGGTGGCACGGCACTGCGCTGCAGAGGCTGGCATGTCCGGGAACTGCAGAGTAGCGTGACATGAAGCACGGATGGGACTGCAAAGTTAGGCGGGCAAGGCCACGCACATGTAGTCAAAGTGTCAATGGCAACAGCGTTCGTGCAGGCGGTGCGCATGAGCGTGCTTGGGCGAGTGGCGACATCGGTTCAGATGAGCCAAACACGCTGACTGATGCGACGGTGAGCAGTGGTGCAGGCAGACGTTATGGAAGGGCAGGGCATCTAGGCCCGCTGGCCCCAGTGTGCGTGTGTGTGCGAGTCGTGAGCCAGGCATGTAACAGCTGTGCAAACCAGCGGTAGTGAAGGCCGAGCGGCCCGCCCGAGGCGACGACGGTGAGCAGCATGCGGTGTGCGCGAGCTGCGCTAGAGCGTGCGGTAGAAGTGTGTGGCCAGCAGTGCAGGGACCATGCGCACGGACACGCTTGCACAGGCGTGGTGGTGAGGACGCGGCTAGCGCAGCAGCGTGCGCTATGCGGCTAGCAGCGGTGCCAGGCCAAGCAGAGGTGGTGACCGTGGCCAGCGCTGGCTCCGTTCAAAACAGGTGACTCGCACGCTTTTTAAAGTTGTTGAAAAATCCTACCTAATGATCCCATAGCTAAACCAGCTCTTCTATCCTCAAGAGGGTACATAGGGCTATCGAGCTAAGCCAAAATGTCTTGCCACTTCTTAACCCGATCATTCTACGAAAATTGTCGAACATGGCTTCATCAACCCATGTTTGGACTTACGCGAAATGACTAAACCTCAAACGGTTTCAAGTCGAATCCCCTTCCTGAGCCACACGATACACTAGCTAGCGGACCTTGTCCTCGACCGCAAGTATTTATCATCACCTACGAAGTTCGTACTACCAACTTTACTACATTCCGCCGATGCGTGTCGTAGCACATCCGTCCGATAAAAATTCATTTAGAATACTAAACGATATCAAGTGACATGAAACGTTTCTTGTTTCAGATGATTGTTTCAAGTGTCGTATGTTGATTTATAACCTATATTACACCCATGTACAAACAAGTATGATGCTCATGTAGTGTTTTAGCAAGAACTGTACAATGTAACACCGAGGGTGTTAGAAATCTACCCCCCTAAAACAAAATCTCGCCCCCTGAGATTTCCTCTACCTAGTGTGAGAAGGAGATAGGAATTACATTTTGACACAATAACTAACTATTCGAACCAGAAAGGAGGTGGGGGTAATGCTTCAATAGGTAACTCTCTTGTTCCCACGTGGCTTCATCCTCTGAATGATTTTGCCATTGCACTTTGTAGAACTTTACCACACTGTTTCTAGTTATGCTTTCTTTTTTATCTAGGATTTTGACAGGGTGCTCAACATAAGTCAAATCTAGCTAGAGGGGAAGCCCTTCCATTTCCATAGCTTCATCAGGAACCTGCAAACACCTCTTTAGTTACGATACATGAAACACATCATGTACTGCAGCTAAAATATCGGGAAGCCAGAGACGATAAGGAACTGGACCACATTGCTCTAACACCTAATAAGAACCCACATATCGAGGGGCTAGCTTGCCATGGATGTCAAATCGATGCACCCTTCTCATAGGAGACACCTTGAGATACACATAATCTCCAGCTACAAACTCTAAGGGCCTTCTTCACTTATCGGCATAAGCTTTTTATCGGCTTTGAGCTGCCTTCAAGTGATGCCAAATAATGCTTACTTGCTCTCGAGCCTCTTTGATAAATTTTGGCCCAAAGTATCCATGGTCTCCCACTTTAACCTAGTTAAGTGGTGTCCTACACTTTCTTCCATATAGAGCTTCAAATGGTGTCATGCAGATGCTTTCTTGGTAGCTATTATTGTAAGAAAATTCAGCTAACTTCAGGCATTCATCCCACTTTTCAGGGAAAGAAATGGCACAAGCTCTCAACATGTCCTCAAGCACCTGGTTCACCCTTTCTATTTGACCATCAGTTTGTGGATGATATGCTGAGCTTATGAGGAGATGAGTACCAAGACATTGCTGCAACTGGTCCCAAAAACAAGAGACAAAGACTGACCCTCTATCAGAGATGATAGTAAGGGGAACCCCGTGCAGAGTCACAATCCGATCAAAGTATATCTAGGTGTACTTCCTAGCTACATATCTGGTGTCCACCAGGATAAAATGAGCAGAATTAGTCAGACAGTCCACAATGACCCAAATAGAATCATAACCCTTGGATGTGTAGGCCAATCCCACCACAAAGTCCATGGAAATATCTTCCCATTTCCAAACAAGAATGGGCAAGGGCTGCAAATATCCTGGGGTACGCATATGATCCGCCTTAACCCAACCACAAGTGTCACACTCCACGACGTGCCGGGTAATGTCCTGCTTCATGTTGGACCACCAGTACAAGTGGTGTAAATCATGATACATCTTGTTGCTACCAGGATGGATAGACAGCTTTGAATGATGGACTTCATGCAAAATCTTCCTTTTTAGCACCTCATTGGATGGAACTACCAGTCTATCCTTATATCTCACTACATCATGCTCATCAACACTAAAGTGAGGGCCATGCACTTCGGCAATCAATTTTCTGATGTGGGGAATTTCTTCGTGGTCTTGCCTTTGCTCTAGAATAATCTGCTCAAGCAACTCTGAGGTCAAGGCAATGTGAGCCAGCACTTCTGCATGGTTGAGAGACAAAGGTGTTTCCTCATCCTAATGTGACTTTTGGCTCAAAGCATCAACCACTACATTGGCCTTTCCTGGGTGATAATGGACTTCCAAGTTGTAATCCTTTATCAACTCTAACCATCTCCTTTGCCTCATGTTTAGCTTAGACTAAGTGAAAATATACTTGAGGCTCTTGTGATCTATAAAGATATGCACTTTGTTGCCCAACAAAAGTGCCTCCAAATCTTCAGAGTGTGGACCACAGCAGCCAGCTCTAGGTCATGTGTGGGGTAATTCACCTCATGCTTTTTCAGTTGGCACGAAGCATAAGCTATCACACGCCCATCTTGCATAAGCACACACCCCAAACCCATCTTCGAGGCATCGCAATATACATCAAAGGGTCTATCAATGTCCAGTTGGGCCAACATAGGAGCAGTGGTCAGAAATGTCTTCAAAGCTTGGAAGGCTTATTCATAGGCTGGGCTCTAATCAAAC
The DNA here is from genome assembly GCF_019320115.1 of Miscanthus floridulus. NCBI lineage: Eukaryota > Viridiplantae > Streptophyta > Magnoliopsida > Poales > Poaceae > Miscanthus > Miscanthus floridulus. The sequence goes on along the minus strand of NC_089598.1, from coordinate 32,636,655 downwards.
TTAGCTTCTTTTTGGAGCAGCTTGGTCATGGGCTAGGCTATCTTGGAGAAATCTAGAATGAAACGCTGATAGTACCCCACGATACCAAGGAATTGATGAATTTGGTGCACAGATCTAGGAGACTTCCAATCCAACACATCTTGCACCTTGCTGGGATCTACTGAGAAGCCGTCAGGTGTCAACACATGCCCTAAAAACTATACTCGATCTAACCAAAATTCACACTTGTTGAATTTAGCATAAAGCTTGTGTTCCCTTAGTCGAGACAGTACTATCCGAAGGTGTTGGGCATGCTCTTCATCATTCTTGGAATAAATCAGTATATCATCAATGAATACTACTACAAACTTGTCCAGCTCTGGCATAAAGATAGAATTCATTAGGTACATGAAGAAGGCAGGAGCATTGGTGAGACCAAATGACATCACTAGGTACTCATACAACCCATACCTAGTAGAAAAAGTTGTCTTTGGTATATCATGTGGTCTGATCTTGATTTGATGATAGCCTGATCGGAGGTCAATCTTCGAGAACACCTTGGCACCATCTAGTTGATCAAACAAAGTATCTATGCGGGGTAATGAATACTTGTTCTTAATTGTTACTGCATTAAGAGGGCGGTAATCCACACACATCCACAGAGTATCATCCTTCTTCTTCACAAAAATAGCTAGACAACCCCATGGTGAAGAACTAGGACGGATGAAACCTTTTTCCATCAACTCTTCCAGCTGCTTCTTCATCTCAATCAATTCCCTCAGAGCCATGCGGTACGGGCGTCTGAAGATAGGAGCAGTACCAAGCTCTAGCTCAATGGAGAATTCCACCTCTCTATCCGGTGGCAACCCAGGACGATCTTCAGGAAAAACATCCGGAAACTCATATACCATAGGGATGGGGGTAAGATTAGGAGAGGCTTTAGCATGGGCAGCAATAGGTAAGACTAGATCTGAGGGTACAAGAAAAGATATCCTATCCTCAGAAGAAGGAAGCCATAACTCGACACTTCTCTATTTCAAATCCAAGACTACCCCATACACCCGCAACCAATTCATTCTAAGAATAGCATCAATGCCTTTCCTAGGCATTACCATGAATTGTAGGTGGTAAGTGTGGGTGGCTAATACCAAGCTTACTGTGTTTGTTCGGGTATTGATGAACATTTGTGAACCCACAGTATGGATTTTATAGGCATACGGTATAGCCATAAGTGGTAAGTTATGCTGATCTACAAATCCCATGCTCGTAAAGGAATATGATGCACCAGAATCAAACAACACATAGGCTAGATGGGAATCGATGGTGAACATACCAACCATCATCGGTTCCTGCTACAATATCTGCTCAGCATTCGTGAAATTCACCTATCCAGACCGACTGGGCACCTTCCTCTTGATCATGGTCTATTTGACCATCTTGGAGTTTGCCGATGGTTGAGGAGACTGAGCTGGCTAGTTCTGGGGACACTCCCGGGCATAGTGACCATCTTTGCCGCACTTGAAGCAAGCACCTAACTTGTTTCTGAATCCCTAGTGAGGTGGGACCTACTATCCCTGAGGCTACTAAGGCTGCACCTACTGAGTGGGTGCATGGTACTATGTAGAAGAAGTCTGAGAAGTCTGCTGGAGCTGCCGAAATGAAGGCCCGACTGATGATTGATAGGGCCCCCATTGGACAACCTATACCTTCTAAGTATGAGGGTGACCGGAAGACCCCACAGCCACCCGCTTCCTCTTCCACTCTACCTAGGACAAGTGATCCTTCTTCTTCTCGTCAGTGTCTGCATGAATGCCAGCATACTGGGACAAGTGATTGAACTTAATAACATAATCCATCACTATCATACTCCCCTGGCACAGCTCTAGGAACTCAGTCAGCTTTCGGTTGATGACACCAGCAAGAATATAGAACTCTCTGAATGTTGTGGTGAACTCCTGCCAGGTTGCCGGATGATCTGGCTGCTATGTGGCATGGAAGGTATCCCACCATGCACTTGTGGACCCTAATAGCTGTTGTGCTGCAAAGCGCACTTTCTGCTCGTCGGCCACGTTGAGCAACAGAAACTTCTACTCTAGAATGCAAAGGCAGTGCTCCGCATCCAAGGGCTCATCTATTGGTGTGAAAGTAGCCGGGTGGGTCTTGAGGAAATCCTGGTAAGAGGAGGGTCCCTTAGGATGATGGGCACCACCCCCATTCCCACCATTGCCCCCGTGGCCTCCGTGGGCGAAGCCCGCGATAGCTTGTGCCATGATTTCCATGGCACGGGCTGACTCTCGGCGAGCAGCCAATAGCTCCGCCATCATCTTTGCATGAGTCATCAGAGGCGGCGGTGGTGGAGGAGGAGGAGCCAGAAGTGGAGCCCCATGGCTCTCCCCGTTGTGCTCATGGGCCTAGCCACACTCGCCTTGGCCCTCATCAAGATCGTGAGCTGCCCCAGCACTGGTGCTCCCACGTCTGGACCTTAAATTCATCTATAAGAGGTAGGAACCATCCATTTAGAACAACCTTCAGGATCAAAAACAAGGGATAGAGAAATGACAGCGCATTTAATTAAAGCATTCTTTTAATTAAGCCTATCAGTTTACTAATCCAATTATACGTGTAGGGGGGGATTTTAGTTTAAGCAAAATGTTATAATCATGATGCATGTATCATCCTATATGTTCACTCAAGTCGGAATATAGCGGCATTCATAAAATTTTTGGCACATCGCACACTCACTTTCCGTATACTAAGCACCTTCTTATGCAACGTAAGTCAGTGTACCTGCAGAAACTGATTAGATAAAACTAGTGCCGCTATCCTAGATAGACCATATTGCTAGGGCTGATACTCATTTACATAATTAATCACATCCTACTTTTCGCAAAACTTTTGTTGGTCAATTTTTAAGTTTTTTTAAAAATGGTGAAACTCGTAACCATTATTGGCTCTAGTACCAACTGTGGTAGAACCACCCAAAATAACACGCTTATGGAGGTGCTCGCCTTCCACCAGGCACTAAACACCCCAAAAGCAAGCCACAGCAGGCGGTATCCGTTGGGCACACCCCAAGGGAGAACCTAAAAGATCCATATTTTTCCCAATGATCTAATAATGAGAACGAGTTACAATACTGGTCTACTTCATACATGAGAGTTTCTTAAAAATTACCTTATTACATTACCAAAAGTCAGAGTGCGGAATAATAAATAACAGAATTTAAATTAAACATCTAGCGATAAGGACAAGAATCCGTCTGTGCCCACCAGATGAATCCTCCACACAATGGTACTTCTCATGCATTACCTACAACAGGGGTAAATAAACCCTGAGTACACAATGTACTTGCAAGACTTACCCAACAAGTGGGAATAATTTCCTGACTCCAAGGAATATGCTAAGCTTTATGGTTTGCTGGTTTCTTTTGGCAGAAAGCAATACTAATAGTGAGTCCTTATTTCTGTTATTAATATCAGCCGTATTAAGTTATTACCTATCCAGTCTATATAAGCACCTATTCTACTTTCAAGCAAGAGTTGAGCAATCTGTTCTATTTCTTCTTGTTTCAACTTTCAGTTCTTACTACGGTGCTAAACAGCAAACAAGTTCTACCAAAACACCGGCGATTCGTGAATCAATGCCCCCAGCTGGGTGCCCTGAAGACACATGCCCTGCTTGTACCCCAGGCACAAGCAGGACCAACCCATCACTCTCCTATCCTGGGTGTCTAGGTCCCCATCTAAATTTGGACTCCAAGCCCCCACTCCTAAGTCCTGGACTAGTGCGGTGAAAGGACCACCACCATCTTCGCCTCCAATCAGTTGGTCCGGAAAGAGCCAGATCCACGACAAGAGAGCAACAAGTCTTCCCTACACCCATACCCAAGTATGTGCTTAGGACAATAGATCTATGACTTGTCAAGAGCCATATGCAACGACCGGTCCTTAATCGACACAGACAGGGAAAAAGTGTAACTAAGCTATGCCCTGTTGGCCGTAGGACACAACCCCTTACACCCACCAATACCCAAACCATATCCCTGCCCGGTCACCATTTACATTTACAACATTTTATCATGAGTGATCATATTTATCACCTACTTGTGAGTAACGGCAGGTTACCCACACTACCGAGATCCTAAGTATAGCAGCTACTCGACCTATACTAGTAGGACTCATAGGTAGATATATTTATGCATGTAGTTTCTATAAAATGCCTATCACTTAAATACACATCATATATATATTTAGTGAACATAAAATATGGGTTATGCACCGAGGCTTGCCTTGGGTAGGCGACGGGTTAGTAGGGTTAGCTCCAAAAGGCTCCGGGGCTCCCTCCTGCACGAGGATCTTCTCCTCATACTTCTCAATGACTTTGTCGTACTCCTGTTCGTCGACGGACATGAATTCTACCAGCTCATGATCTATATGCATGAAATGATGATGCAATGCTTAGTAGTATGGCAACAACAACTCTTTACAATAAAAGTACATCTATCTAACTACTAAGCTAGTGCTACCGACCAAGGTACTAAGTTACCAATAACAAGTATGAAGTATGGAATACGTTATTATAGCAGCTACAGGTATTCTTATTCCCAATGCTGATTTACACTATATATGATAAAGCAAGAATAATAGCTACTCTATTTGTCAACCTACTATAGGGCTACAAAATTTATAGCAAGTATATAATAATCTAGTGAGCCTATTGTAAAATTTTCATAGCTATAGCTATCACCATTTTTCCACAAATATTCCTACAAATATTAATCTATATAATAATAAGCTCTTTAATTTGAATTTATAAACCTACCATCGTCATAGCTAATTGTAATCTAGCTGTACTAATAAGTAGATGGTAATTTTGCGAACCTAACAAAATTTGTTACACTATTTTTAGACAACTACACAATTTACTACAATTTTTCAAAGTTTTGTTCGAAACTATATTAAATAAATCTTCAATAATTCGCTGAAACAGGAAAACCAAATCCCTTCTTGCACGGCCCACTTCCGAACGGCTCGGCCCACCCCCGAACGCTCAGCACTCCGGCGCAGCAAAGCCCGCAACGCTCGGGCTCTCACCCGCACAGCGCACCAGCACAGCACGGCCCACGCGCGTCAGCAGCCCATAGAGGGAAGACCTAAGCGCGCCCCACATTAAGCAAAAGAGTCCTCGGATTCCAAATAAATGGATCTGCAGTCCATTCCACTATTCCCTTCTTTCACTGACTCTAGCACTTAGTGCCTTGGTTTACTTCAAATTCATGTCATGACATCCCTGGCCGGACTTAACAGAGCTGTGACCCTCCTGGCCTGACGTCGGCGAGCACGCACCTCCACGGCCTTGTTTCTTACCACCGCGACACTTCTCAACCCAAGCGCATCCGATAGAGATACTAAACAGCCCAGTTGGTGACGCATAGAGGCATGGCCACTCACCACGATGGTGTTTGGCCGCAGTGGCGCCAATGTTGGTGAATAAACCCTGCCTCACACTGCAACCGATACTCCTTAACCATCTATGGACTACGTTAAGCAATGTAGAAGTCCTAATTGAACTGCTACTACATTCTAGCGCGTTGGCCACGAAAACGGCATCTACCTACGTCCGCTGGGGATGGCCATGCGCTCCGGCGAACTGAGACCCTAATTGAGTCAACCAGCTATCTAGGAGCAAGAGGACCTCACCAGCAGTGTGACGAATGGGATGGGCGAAGCCACGAGGAACTACAACGGGCTAGCCACGCGTGCGAGGTGGTTCTAGTTCACGTTGGTCGTGGAGAAGACGTTCCCAACGACCAATAGCACTGTCGGTAGAGCCACTGCATGGGCGAGGCAAATGAATCAAGGGGAGGCAATAGCCGTGCTCGATTGAAACAAAAGAGCAAGGAGCAGCGCCCTAGGCCGAGACTCGTTTCACCGGCCATGGCGGCCCGCCAAGGGGAAAATTCTCCCCCTTACCTCACTGTAGGAAAGAAGCCCGTCAAGATGCCTCCAAACAGAAGCTAACTACTCTAGCTATTAGGGTGCACGGTGAATTGTAAAGGGATGGATTGCACCTCGGCCAATTTGGTGAGCGACGGTGATCGGCTAAATGGATTCGACGGCGGCAAAAACTCCAACTAAGGCTCCCGACAATGTATGACTGCAACAACAGCGGGCTTGGCATGACACTAGACATCAATGCGACCCTCAGACATGCGCACGAGTTTAGCACTCCGACACGTGACCATAGCTCTGTGACACGCAAGGTGAGGGCGGCACATCACTGTGCTGCACAGGCTGGCATGTCTAGGAACTGCAGAGTAGCGTGGCACGAAGCGCGGACAGGACTACGAAGTTAGGAGGGCAAGGCCAAGCGCGTGTAGCCGAAGGGTCAACAGCAATAGTGGCCATGCAGGCGGTTCATGTGAGCATGCTCGGGCAAGTGGCAACATTGGTTTGGACGAGCCGAACACGCCAGCCAATGCGACGACGAGCAGTGGCACAGGCAGACATGATGGAAGGGCAGGGCATCTAGGCCTGTTGGCCCTAGTGCGTGCATGTGTGCGAGTTATGAGCTAGGTGTGTAATAGCTATGTGGACCGGCGGCAGTGAAGGCCGAGCAGCCAGCACGAGGCGACGATGGTGAGCAGCATGCGGTGTGCGCGAGCTACGCCAAAGCGTGTGGTAGAAGACTGTGGCCAGTAGAGCAGGGACCACGTGCATGGACGCGCTTGCACAGGCACAGCAATGAGGACACGGCCAGGGCAGCAGTGCGCGTTGTGTGCCCAGCAGCGGTGCTAGGCTGAGCAGAGGTGGTGACCACGCCGGCTCTGTTCAAAACAGGTGACTCGCACGCTTTTTAAAGCTGTTGAAAAATCCTACCCGATGATCCCATAGCTAAACCAGCTCTTCTATCCTTAAGAGGGTACATAGGGCTATCGAGCTAAGCCAAAATGTCTTGCCACTTCTTAACCCGATTGTTCTATGAAAATAGTCGATCATGGCTTTGTCAACCCATTTTCAGACTTACGCTAAATGTCCAAACCTCGAACGGTTTCGTGTCGAATCCCCTTCCGAGCCACTCGATACACTACCTAGTGGACCCCGTCCTCGATCGCACGTATTTATCATCGCCTACGAAGTTCATACTACCAACTTTACTACATTCTGCCAATGCATGCCGTAGCATTTCCGTCTGATAAAAATTCATTTAGAATACTAAACGATATCGAGTGACATGAAATGTTTCTTGTTTCAGATGAATGTTTCAAGTGCCATACGTTGATTTATAACCTATATTACACCCATGTACAAACAAGTATGATGCTCATGCAGTGTTTTAGCAAGAACTATACAATGTAACACCGAGGGTGTTACAACTAGCAGCCAGTACCCGGGCGCACGAGTGTCGTGGGCATCCTGGCCACGTTTGAGTCTTGGTCGGTTCCCGGTCCATGGTTTTTCCTCGAAGAAAGGCAATGAGCCCTTGGGACCGGCCGAACAAACCCAAGAACTATATGGATTGGCCGCCAAGAGTCTGGAGTTGGTCACCAGCTGACCCATGCTAGACCCCCATGAATGGGAAGCCGGGGCACCAATCAGACTAGCCCGTTAATTGCTCATCGAGCACCATGTTTCGTCCATCGAGGAAAAATGTGGCATGGCTTAGCCCCTCCGTTTTATCAAAAAATGGTTGAGGGATGATGATCACAAAGACGAGCTGACCCTCGACCAGACCCCTGCTACGCACAAAGGCTCGAGGGAAGTTGGACTCGCAAGGAGACCGAACGCGCAGTCACAGTACGATGGCGGACCAATCGGATCCTAGGGGACTGGAATCAAGAAAAATCTTTCTGACCTCCCGAATCCTATGGTTACATGCCCGCAAAAAGACTGATCGTGATAAAAGGGAATCATTGTCCTACCAGGACACACCGCGGGATAAAAAAAGAAGGCCAAGGCCCTCAGAGTCCTCCTGTCTAGAAAAGCCTCCAAAGGAGTATTCTACTCCTCAGTAGGCTCGGGGGCTACTGTCGGGTATCAACATTAGGGATACCCAAAGCAAGGAGGTTAGTGCCCACGCTGACTTTCCTAGATGGCTCAAGACGTATTAAAAGGTCTCGCCCGACCACAAGGCCGTAGGCTCCGTCTCGCCCAACCTCGAGGCTGCGGGCTCCGTCTCGCCTGACCCCTTAGATGCGGGCTCTATCTCACCCAGCCCTAAGGACGTGGGTTCCATCTCACCCAAGGCCGCAGACTCCGTCTCGCCCGACCCGAGGCCACGGGCTCCGTCTTGCCCGACCTCGACGCCGCGTGTAACACCCCGGGTGTTTAAATATTAAAAAAATAGGACATGTCATCATATGCATTGCAAGGCATTTGGTCATATTGCAAACTTTGATATGCATTTACTAAAACAAGTTTACATTTGTGTTATGAGTGTTGAATTGAATTGTTTGAATCAAGTCAAAATTTGGTTTGGATTTGAATTTTCGTGAAAACCCTGATTTTCAGTATTGAAGTCCTACCCTGAAAACTCATTTCAAAATCTAAGCATATTTTGGGGTTGAGCCCAAAAGCAAAAGTGTAGAGCTTGTCAAGTTATACAAAGTTTGTTTTTGGAGTTTTCAAAGTTGTTATGAAAAATTTGGAGTAATTCAAAAAGGCATAATTCGTTAAATATTCCCTATTTGAATTCAAAAGTTCATTTCAAAATGTAGACCGAATTAGGGGTTGGTTATAAAAGCAAAGTTGTAGAACTTTTGATTTTGAACAACTTTTATTTTTGGAGATTTTTGAGTTGTTATACAAATTTGGGAGTAATTTGAATTTGAAAATAAAGGGCAATTCTGTAAATTCTATGAACAGTGTTCACCACCTAAGCTACACCGCCGGCGACCTTCAGTTTGCTTCCAGGCGTGGTCGTGGCCATCCTTGACATCGCGTTGGTGCGGTGAAGGCCACAGCGCAGCTTCCTTGCGCTTCTGAGCCGCTCTATTTAGCCTTTGCCGTCGCCGTTTGCCCCCGCTCTCTTGCTCTGTTTTCCCGACGCCACGGCCACAAATCCGGCGAGCTCTCACCGTCGCTTTAGCGCACTCCAGCCGCTGCAAAGCTTGTCACAGCTCCGCCTGCTACTTGCGCACCCAACCAACCTGCTTTTGTCGCTTGTCTTCGCCGGAAACTCGCGGTGCACGATCTTCTTCCTCGCGGCCGGCAATCTCACCCGCGATCCCGTTTCGTCGTGGCCAGAGCTCCACGGTGCGCCTTTGCCCCTGCTGAGTCTTGCTTCAGCTTCGCCATGATGCCATGGTACTCTATGACCCATTGATTTCTCATTTTGACCACCACAGCTACCGGAGCATCACCACCGACGACAGTCTACTCCGCCGTGCCTGCTCGAAACGTCGACTCACCTCTCCGTTGCTCCTCCGGTCTCGGTCTTTGCTCCAACGTATTCGGGGTGAGCTGCTGATACTTCTCGTGCACTTTGTTCAATCGCTACCGGGCTCCTGTCGCCGGCATAGCACAGCCGTGCCACCACGTCCGCCATGGCCAGCGTAGTGCTCGGTCCAGTCCGTAGCTGGTCCAGCTTGTGCCCCAAATCGATGCGCCTAGTCGAGGGTAGTGTTTTGGTACCTTGGTCGTCACCGTTGGTCTCGCCGTCGGTGAGATATCGCCGGTCAGCGCGCGTGTCGCCGGAGTCAAAGCCTAAGGTTGAAGATGACAGGTGGGGTCGGTTTGTCAGTGACTCAACGTTCAAAATGAATTTTCTGTTTTTCATATTTGAATGAATAGTGTCTATTTTTGTTATTTTTGTGTAGATTGATTTAGAGCTCCAAAAATTATGAAAATTTTTGTGACCTCTCTGCGATGTATATTACTTAGGAAAAATATGAAATATTGAATTACAGTAATTTTTTAATGTGATACAAATTGCTCAATTAATTAATAAATGGATTTTTATGATTTTGCTAGGCTTATTTCTTTATCCAAAAATTATGAAAATTGTTTTGCAACTTAGTTATCATGTGATAAACATTTACAAAAATTTTGAGGTCAATTGGAACAAGTTGAGTTATTTCATAATTCTTAATTAATTAATTAATTCATAAAAGCAAATAGTAACCTTTAGTGATTTAGGTTTTGTTTGAATTTTTTATTGCGTGATGTCCTTGGGTCATTAGTTGGTAATGATCTTTGGCAACTGATGTTAGTATTCTAGAAAGGTTTAGTTAGTTTGACTTGTAACTGTTCCGCGAAGGAAAGTTGCATTCCAGTTGTTAACTTTTGAATCCATCATCAAGCATCATGTTTCGTATTCCGCATCATGTTAAATATGGTATTGTTACTACGTGTAGTGAACGAAGGTGAACACATGATAGTTAATCAAGTTGCTGAGGAGGTTAGTCTGTCTGTTGAGGTCGGATCGAATACTTGTGGAACGTCACAGGAATCGGACTTTTCCGTCAACGAAGGCAAGCCCCGGATGCATACAACCCTACCTTGTGTTTTACAAATTAATTTCGCTTTTGCTTTTCTTTACTGCATCAAGTGATTAAGAGTTAAGTAAAAGTCTAATTGATGCATTACCAACATTGTTTTTCCATATATACCTTGTTACCAGTTTTATGTCGTAAGTGTCTAGTTATGCTTAGCCATGCTTAGATAGATCAAAGTCGGGTGATTACCTGTCATCTGCAAGATTTAAATGGAACTTTGGTTACTTATGTTATCATGTGATATGAGCATGTGGAGTAATAAATCTAGACTGGACGGACTCGGTGTGTGTGAGCCACAAGACATGGAGGTCTTGTGAGCGGATTCTTTCCGTCTGTGTCGGTTAAGGTCCGTACCGTTGTTGAACTATGTGCGGTGAGACTTTGTAGTACTAACCACATACTCCGGTAAGCCTTAACTTGGCAATTCTATTACAAGAATGGCTACTCGCGCACTGGGAGTGGAGAGATGGCGGGAATAGCATGTACCCACGTGGCAATGGGCTGGATTGGTGGAGTACTGTATTCTCAGGTGGCGTGGACCTGTTCTTATTTTAGAGGATCCGAGAGTAGGTTGATATATGTAGGTCGGGGACCTGCATATGTCGTGTGGTCTGGAATTCCCAGCTAGGTGTTAATCGGTTCGAATCATCGTTGCTCCTCGGTTATGGAGACTCACTTCTCTGTTCATCATCGTAGTTTAATAACTAGAACTTGAGTAAGGTTTGAGAAAGAGATTGATATGAAGTTCATGATCTCATTACGGGTCATGGCAGATTCATATGTGGTACTTATAAAGTTTTACCTTTGAAGTAAAGAATTTTGTTAAAGAGCTTTTACGCAAAAGAACTTTGATTATTGTTAAAGCCATACCTTGAATCCCATGAGCCGGCATTCCTGAGTTCTATCAGTTTTATTTCGGTTAAGTCTTGTTGAGTACTTTTGTACTCAGGGTTCGTTGACCCTTGTTGCAGGTGAGGCTCATGAGCAGATCTGTTTTGGATCGTGCTGCATGATGGTTGTTCCTTGTGATGACGATGAGAAGTAAATGTGTGGCCCTTGGGCAGGGCAGTTTCATTATGTGTTTTGTATTATATTATAATGTCACTCCACTATTTCGTTTTGTAATAATCACCGAACTTAGTTGTGAGGTTTGAAACTACTGTTTTGTAAATTATGTTATTGTAAGACTTCCGCTGTTTTTACTCTGGTGTAGATATTTGAATAAATGTTATAATATTGCAATGACTCTGTAATGTGATCCTACTCGAAAATCATGGATGATTCGGGGTTCCCCGAGGCACCCGACAGTCTTCTTAAGTTACCGGAAACATATGCATAGATGTCAAAGGTCGTCGGACAATGACACGTGCAAGTGGGCCCTATAATTTAGGAGCATCTGCCATAGAATGGTATCAGAGCTGATCGTTACAAGGTTTTTGTAGTATTGTTTTACAAAAACTTCAAAATGATTTGGGATGACAAAACTTTACTTGTTAATTTGGTCCAAATTGCTTCTGACTTATCTTATTTCTTTCTCACCATTCCTTATTTGATTAAAAAGGTTTTGTGTGGTGGAGTAGTAATCTTACTATGCCCTATATAAAAACAAATGTTGTTTATGTGTATTATAAGCTTTGATGATTTTGTTCGTAAGAACGATTCATGCATCATGAATAATTCACTAGTTACTTCCTTCACCTCTGAGTCTGGAGTTGAGTAGTGAGTCTGGTTTGAGTAATGTAATCCATCATAGCTGCTCTTTAGATTTTGATCAAATGATCTTACTTGGATTAAATTGGCTTCCTACAGTATGGCTCGTACCAACATGACGCCCCGTAAGTCCACTAGACCCAAAGGAGTTCCTCGTCACCAACTTGCCCCTAGGAATGACGGTGCTAGCAGTAGCAGCTCTAGGCCTAATCCCCAGGTAGAGATACAGAGGATTTCTACAGAGTTAGCACAAGCTACTAGAGATAAGGCTTTGGATGCTATATAGGTAGGAGAATTACAGGATCAATTGAGGCGTCTCACCACCACGCATAGGAACTGCGAAAGCATGTTAGTTTGTATGGTGGAGGGAAGGAATGAAGCTTGGCATAGGGAAAATGTAGCTAGAGCTAGAACTCATGAGCTAGAATTCTATGTAGAAGATTTAGAAGAACATAATACCTATCTGCATGAGGAAGTTCATAGGCTTAGCAATCTACTAAATCCAAATCATGAACCCCAAGCTGATGCCATGGACCTCGGTGTCATCCTTGCCGATGATGATGAATTAGAAGAAGAAGAAGAAGAAGATCCTAAAGAATTAGTAATGATTGATGAAAGTGATAATGAAGGCGGTAATATTTTTGGAATGGATACCAAGCCGGAAGTTTGAAGTGATCAAGGAAAGGAGTAGAGTTATATAATAGTTAGTTCTAGTTAAGTTATGTAGTCTTGTTTTGGTACTTACAGGTTCTGGTGTTTATATTAGTAAACTCTATGTAATGTGTCTAGAGTAAGCTTTTGTGCAATTCAATAAAGACTTGTGAATAAAGTTTGGTTTGTTATGAGCAGATGTGTCATACGCGGGGTTCGTATATTCCAGGAACTTCACAAGATGAGGATGGTATTCCAGATCCACCCCCAGTTCCAACAAATCTGGTTGATGCTATAACCGCACTTGTCAATGTGATGGCCGAAAATTCTCGTTTGCTTCATGAGATAGCTCAGAGTAATCAGAATCAGATGCAAGGAAACCGTGGTCGCTACCATAACAGACAGGAGGCTACATATGTTGATTTTACAGACACAAGACCACCAGTGTTCACCAAGGCAGATGAACCATTGGAGGCTGACAATTGGCTTCGAACCATGGAGCAGAAATTTGATCTTATTCCATGCACGGAGTATCAGAAACCTATGTTTGTCGCCCAGCAACTTAGAGGAGCAGCAAGTGCTTGGTGGGCAAACTTAGTGGCTATGCAACCAGCTGGCATTCCAATAACTTGGGCTGAGTTCCGTACTACCTTTAGAGCCCATTATATCCCTGAAGGGGTTATGGCTATGAAGCTAGATGAATTCCTTGCTTTGAAGCAAGGGGATCAAACTGTGATGCAGTATGTGGGAAGATTCAATCACCTATCACAATATGCATCTAAACATGTCAATACTGATGCTAAGAAGAAGAGGTGGTTTATGAGAGGCCTGAATACCAAATTGCAGACTATGATGACCACTTGTACCAAGGTCACATACCATGAGGCAGTAAATATTGCAATTTCTTCAGAGGCAAAGTATTGGCAGCATAAGGAGCTCAAGAAGAAAAAGAGTATGCCGTCTGGATCTTTTGGGGGAAATCAGAAGAGGCAAAGGGTGATTTATCATCCAGTACATCATAATCGTCCACCGCAGTCTCAAGCTGGGCAACAGTCAAATGTTCGTCCTGCTATAACCTACCCAAATTTTCAACAGGCCAATGCTCCTGGTGGCAATGCTCCAATGTCCCAAGGTCACAATTATCCATGTTACAATTGTGGAAGGACCAGTCATTTCTCCAGGGAATGTCTGTATCCCAGGCAGCCTAATCAAAATTATCAGAAGGCCCCTGCCAATCAACAACAGGGTCAGGCACCAAACAAGAACCCCAATCAGAATGCTTAGAAGGGCAAAGATGAGAGGAAGACAGGACGGCTGTTCTATATTCAAGCTGGAGAAATTCTAGAAGGGGAGCCAGTGATGATGGGTATGTTTCCTATTGCCAATCACCCTGCAGTTATACTTTTTGATTCGGGTGCATCTCATTCATTCATCAATAGAACATTTGTGGTAAAGCATGAAATTTTAATTGGGGCAACAAAGCAAAGTTTCTTTATACAGTCGCCCGGGGGACGTCTATGTACTAAGGAAATGGTATACCAGGTACCCGTAAACCTGGGTGGGCATATTTTTCCCACTACCATGATTATCCTTAAGGATCAGGATATAGATGTAATCTTGGGAATGAATTGGATGTATCAGCATAAGGCTGCTATAGATGCTTTGAATAGGACATTAAGGGTGAGTTTGCCTGATAGTAATTCTCAACTTCTCATCCAACTTCCAACCTTAAGAAGATCAATGGGCAAGATTTGTGCAACTGCTGTCAAAGAGATTAGAGATATCCTGGTAGTGTGTGAATTTCTAGATGTGTTTCCTGAAGATTTACCCGATCTACCACCTGATAGGGATGTCCAGTTTAACATAGAATTGCAACCTAGAATAGCTCCGATTTCTCAGAGAGCTTATAGGATGCCACCTAAGGAATTGGCTGAGTTGAAGACTCAGTTACAAGAATTGATTGAGAAGGGGATTTATCCAACCCAGTTCCTCACCTTGGGGATGTCCGGCAATTTTTGTGAAAAAGAAAGATGAGACCGTGAGGTTATGTGTTGACTATCGTCCGTTGAATGAAGTGACCATCAAGAATAAGTATCCTTTACCTTGGATAGATTTGCTTTTTGATCAATTGGTCGGAGCAAAAGTTTTCTCCAAGATAGATTTGAGGTCAGGATATCATGAAATCAAGATAAAGCCTGAAGATATTCCTAAAACGGCATTTACCACAAGATATGGATTATATGAATAGTTGGTAATGTCTTTTGGTTTGATAAATGCTCCAACTCATTTCATGTATCTAATGAATTCAGTGTTCATGCCTGAGCTAGACAAGTTTGTAGTAGTGTTTATTGATGACATTCTAGTATATTCCAAGAATAAGAAAGAACATGCGGAACATCTTAGAATTGTTTTGACCCGCTTAAGAGAACATCAACTATATGCCAAGTTTAGCAAGTGTGATTTCTGGCTTAAAGAAGTACAATTTCTTGGACATGTCTTGTCAGCTAAAGGCGTTGCAGTTGATCCAAGCAAAGTGAAGGATGTGCTTGATTGGAAACCGCCAACCACAGTTCATCAAGTTCGGAGTTTTCTGGGATTGGTGGGGTATTACCGTCGGTTTATCCCAGATTTCTCTAAAATAGCAAAGTCCATAACTGAATTATTAAAGAACCAAGTCAGGTTTGTCTGGTCATCTGATTGTGAAGAGGCTTTCCAGACCTTGAAGAGACTGTTGACCACTGCACCAGTATTAGCCCAACCTGATATCAAAAAGCCATTTGATGTTTATTGTGATGCTTCAGGTATTGGTATTGCATGTGTGTTGATGCAAGAAGGCCGAGTCATTGCCTATGCATCCAGGCAACTTAAGCAACATGAAGAACACTATCTGACTCATGATCTGGAGTTAGCAGTTGTGGTCCATGCTCTGAAGATTTGGTGGCATTACCTGCTTGGTAATACGTGCCATATTTATACAGATCACAAGAGCTTAAAGTATATCTTTACTCAGTCAGAGTTGAACATGCGACAATGAAGATGATTAGAACTGATTAAAGATTATGACTTGGAAGTACATTATCACCCCGGTAAAGCAAATGTGGTTGCAGATGCCCTTAGTCGCAAAAGTTATTGCAATTGTCTAGCAGTGAGAACAATGGGTTTGACTTTATGTCAAGAAATAGAGAAATTGAATGTAGAAGTAATTCAACAAGGTAGCTTGACCAACATAATTGTTGAAGCCACTATTCGAGATCAAGTTATTGTTGCTCAGAAGGAAAACAAGGGTATAGCCCATATCAAAGAAAGGGTCAGGAATGGAAAAGCAGAATGCTTTAGCATAGATCATGAAGGTGTGTTATGGTTCAAGGATCGCCTGGTGGTACCAAAGGTTCCTGAGTTGTGGCAGTCAATTCTGGAAGAAGCACATGCTACTAGGTTATCTATCCATCTGGGAAGCAACAAGATGTACTATGTACCATGACTTGAAGCAAAGTTTTTGGTGGACTAAAATAAAAATAGAGATTGCTAGATATATAGCAAAGTGTGATACTTATCAAAAGGTGAAAGCAATACATTTGAGGTCTGCTGGTGAATTACAACCATTACCTATTCCATCTTGGAAGTGGGAGGACATAATTATGGATTTTATTGTTGGTCTACCCAAGACATCAAAGGGATTTGACTCAATATGGGTTATTGTAGATCAACTAACCAAATCGGCACATTTTCTTCCAGTTTAGAATACATATCCCACTCTACGGTATGCCAAGATGTATTTAGAACGAATTGTGAGTCTCCATGGAGTACCCAAGACTATTGTGTCAGATAGGGGTACACAGTTTGTCTCTAGCTTTTGGAAACACTTGCATTCTTCATTGGGTACCAAGCTCCTATATAGTACAGCTTATCATCTACAGACTGATGGACAAACTGAAAGAGTCAATCAAGTGCTTGAAGATATGTTAAGGTGTTGTGTCCTTAACTATTCCAATAAATGGGACAAATGCTTACCTTTGGCCGAATTCTCATATAACAATAGTTATTAGGAAAGCATTAGAATGTTTGAAGCACTCTATGGTCGTAGATGCAGAACATCGCTGAGTTGGTCTGAGCCTAGAGAAAGAAGATTCTTTGGAGTTGACCTTGTGAAAGAAACAGAAGACAAGGTTAGGCAAATACAGAGTAATTTGAAGATAGCTCAGTCCCACCAAAAAAGTTATGCGGATAGAAGACGGAGACCATTGGTATTTAACAAAGGAGATTTTGTATATCTAAAAGTATCACCAATGAAGGGAGTTACCTGTTTTGGTGTTAAAGGAAAGTTGGCACCTCGATATATTGGACCATTTCAAATTTTGGAGAGGTATGGAAAAGTGGCATATCGCTTGAAATTACCAGAACATCTCGCAGCCGTGCATGATGTGTTCCATGTTTCTCAATTGAAGAAGTGTCTCCGAGTGCCTGAGCAGAATGTTGAGGTTGAAGGAGTGGAACTTGAACCAGATCTGACTTATTCCGAATATCCTATCCGAGTGTTGGATCAGAAAGATCATATTACTTGAAGGAGGACAATAAAGTTCTATAAGATACAATGGAATCAACATTCAGAAGAGGAAGCTACTTGGGAATCAGAAGATTACTTGTTAGAGAAATTTCCAGAGTTTTTAGCATCAATATAGAATAGAGTAATGTTAGTTGAGCTCGGTTGTACAAGTTGTGTTTTATAAAGGGACCTCAACTGTTTTATGGACAGATTTTGTATGTGTTCTTGCGACACATTTCCTTTTCCATTACTTACCCTATGGCTTTGAATCTCAGGGCGAGATTTCTTTTAGGAGGAAGGATTGTAACACCTCGGGTGTTTAAATATTAAAAAAACCGAACATGTCATCATATGCATTGCAAGGCATTTGGTCATATTGCAAACTTTGATATGCATTCACTAAAACAAGTTTACATTTGTGTTATGAGTGTTGAATTGAATTGTTTGAATCAAGTCAAAATTTGGTTTGGATTTGAATTTTCGTGAAAACCCTGATTTTTAGTATTTAAGTCCTACCCTGAAAACTCATTTCAAAATCTAAGCATATTTTGGGGTTGAGCCCAAAAGCAAAAGTGTAGAGCTTGTCAAGTTATACAAAGTTTGTTTTTAGAGTTTTCAAAGTTGTTATGAAAAATTTGGAGTAATTTGAAAAGGCGTAATTCGTTAAATATTCCCTATTTGAATTGAAAAGTTCATTTCAAAATGTAGACCGAATTAGGGGTTGGTTATAAAAGCAAAGTTGTAGAACTTTTGATTTTGAACAACTTTTATTTTTGGAGATTTTTGAGTTGTTATACAAATTTGGGAGTAATTTGAATTTGAAAATGAAGGGCAATTCTGTAAATTCTGTGAACAGTGTTCACCGCCTAAGCTACACCGCCGGCGACCTTCGGTTTGCTTCCAGGCACGGTCGTGGCTGTCCTTGGCGTTGCGCTGGCGCGGTGAAGGCCACAGCATAGCTTCCTTGCGCTTCTGAGCCGCTCTATTTAGCCTTGGCCGTCGCCGTTTGCCCCCGCTCTCTTGCTCTGTTTTCCCGACGCCACGGCCACAACTCCGGCGAGCTCTCACTGTCGCTTTAGCGCACTCCAGCCACTGCAAAGCTTGTCATAGCTCCGCCTGCTACTTGCGCACCCAACCAACCTACTTTTGTCGCTTGTCTTCACCGAAAACTCGCGGTGCGCGCTCTTCGTCCTCGCGGCCGGCAACCTCACCCGCGATCCCGTTTCGTCGTGGCTAGAGCTCCACGGTGCACCTCTGCCCCTGTTGAGTCTTGCTTCAGCTTTGCCATGATGCCGTGGTACTCTATGACTTATTGATTTCTCATTTTGACCACCACAGCTATCAAAGCATCGCCACCGACGATGGTCTGCTCCGCTGTGCCTGCTCGGAACGTCGACTCACCTCTCCGTTGCTCCTCCAGTCTCGGTCTTTGCTCCAACGTATTCAGGGTGAGGTGCTGATACTTCTCGTGCACTTTGTTCAATCGCTACTGGGCTCCTGTCGCTGGTGTAGCACAGCCATGCCACCACGTCCGCCATGGCCGGCGTAGTGCTCGGTCCAGTCCGTAGCTGGTCCAGCTTGTGCCCCAAATCGATGCGCCTAGTCGAGGGTAGTGTTTTGGTACCTTGGTCGTCACTGTTGGTCTCGCCGTCGGCGAGATATCGCCGGTCAGCGCACGTGTCGCCGGAGTCAAAGCCTGAGGTTGAAGATGACAGGTGGGGTCGGTTTGTCAGTGACTCAACGTTCAAAATGAATTTTCTGTTTTTCAGATTTGAATGAATAGTGTCTATTTTTGTTATTTTTGTGTAGATTGATTTAGAGTTCCAAAAATTATGAAAATTTTTGTGTGACCTCTCTGTGATGTATATTACTTAGAAAAAATATGAAATATTGAATTACAGTTCTTTTTGAATGTGATACAAATTGCTCAATTAATTAATAAATGGATTTCCATGATTTTTCTAGGCTTATTTCTTTATCCAAAAATTATGAAAATTGTTTTTCCACTTATTTATCATGTGATAAACATTTAGAAAAATTTTGAGGTCAATTGGAACAAGTTGATTTATTTCATAATTCTTAATTACTTAATTAATTCATAAAAGCAAATAGTTACCTTTAGAGATTTAGGTTTTGTTTGAATTTTTTATTGCGTGATGTCCTTGGGTCATTAGTTGGTAATGATCTTTGGCAATTGATGTTAGTATTCTAGAAAGGTTTAGTTAGTTTGACTTGTAACTGTACCGCGAAGGAAAGTTGCATTCTAGTTGTTAACTTTTGAATCCATCATCAAGCATCATGTTTCGTATTCCACATCATGTTAAACATGGTATTGTTACTACGTGTAGTGAACGAAGGTGAACACGTGATAGTTAATCAAGTTGCTAAGGAGGTTAGTCCGTCTGTTGAGGTCGGATCGAATACTTGTGGAACGTCGCAGGAATCGGACTTTTCCGTCAAAGAAGGCAAGCCCCGGATGCATACAACCCTACCTTGTGTTTTATAAATTAATTTCGCTTTTGCTTTTCTTTACTGCATCAAGTGATTAAGAGTTAAGTAAAAGCCTAATTGATGCATTACCAACATTGTTTTTCCGTATATACCTTGTTACCAGTTTTACGTCGTAAGTGTCTAGTTATGCTTAGCCATGCTTAGACAGATCAAAGTCGAGTGATTACCTGTCATCTGCAAGTTTTAAATGGAACTTTGGTTACTTATGTTATCAACTTATCATGTGATATGAGCATGTGGAGTAATAAATCTAGACCGGACGGACTCGGTGTGTGTGAGCCACAAGACATGGAGGTCTTGTGAGCGGATTCTTTCCATCTGTGTCGGTTAAGGTCCGTACCGTTGTTGAACTGTGTGCGGTGAGACTTTGTAGTAATAACCACATACTCCGGTAAGCCTTAACTTGGCAATTCTATTACGAGAATGGCTACTCGCGCACTGGGAGTGGAGAGATGGAGAGAATAGCATGTACCCACGTGGCAATGGGCTGGATTGGTGGAGTACTGTATTCTCAGGTGGCGCGGACCCATTCTTATTTGGGAGGATCCGAGAGTAGGTTGATATATGTAGGTCGGGGACCTGCATATGTCGTGTGGTCTGGAATTCCCAGCTGGGTGTTAATCAGTTCGAATCGTCGTTGCTCCTCGGTTATGGAGACTCACTTCTCTGTTCATCATCGTAGTTTAATAACTAGAACTTGAGTAAGGTTTGAGAAAGAGATTGATATGAAGTTCATGATCTCATTACGGGTCATGGCAGATTCATATGTGGTACTTATAAAGTTTTACCTTTGAAGTAAAGAATTTTGTTAAAGAGCTTTTATGCAAAAGAACTTTGATTATTGTTAAAGCCATACCTTGAATCCCATGAGCCGGCATTCCTGAGTTCTATCAGTTTTATTTCGGTTAAGTCTTGTTGAGTACTTTTGTACTCAGGGTTCGTTGACCCTTGTTGCAGGTGAGCCTCATGAGCAGATCTGTTTTGGATCATGCTGCATGACGGTTGTTCCTTGTGATAACGATGAGAAGTAAATGTGTGGCTCTTAGGCAGGGCAGTTTCATTGTGTGTTTTGTATTATATTATAATGCCACTCCACTATTTCGTTTTGTAATAATCATCGAACTTAGTTGTGAGGTTTGAAACTACTGTTTTGTAAATTATGTTATTGTAAGACTTCCACTGTTTTTACTCTGGTGTAGATATTTGAATAAATGTTGTAATATTGCAATGACTTTGTAATGTGATCCTGCTTGGAAATCGTGGATGATTCGGGGTTCCCCGAGGACACCCGACAGTCTTCTTAAGTTACCAGAAACATATGCATAGATGTCAAAGGTCGTCGGACAGTGACAGGTACATGTGGGCCCTATAATTTAGGAGGTTCTGCCACACCGTGGCCTCCGTCTTGCCTGACCCCTTGGGTGGGGGCTCCATCTCGCCTGACCCCAAGAATACGGTTTCCGTCTCACCCAAGATCGTGGGCTCCATCTTGCCCAACCTCGACAACGCGGGTTCCGTCTCGTCCGACAGGGACCCATGCCGCCGCCAACTACTCTAGGTCCAAGCATATGGGCCTGGGTCAAAACTTTGACACCAAGAAAGAGGATGGCATGCTTCGATGTACCCTATGGCCATGATGGGCCATACCTGGGGATTCATATCAAGAATAGTATCGGACGTGCCAGTGATGTTCTGTCTAACCCTCGTATGGGCGCTGACAGGCGCGTCAGTTCACCACGACGTCCGCCGAGATGGATTGGAACGCCATGACCGGTAGATGACACCTGCGCATGGCGCCAGTGACGAACAGGGCTGCGATGTGGAGCCGTCCCTGTTGACATCTATAGGATTAGTGGGACCCGCATGAAGGAGAAGAAGGACCCGACGACCCTAGAAGCCTTCTTCTTTCTCTTGTTCTTCTCCTTTTTCTCTACTGTAACCCGTGCTTTCCCTTTGCCTATAAAAGGGAAAGCAGGGCGCCCCATAAGGGGGATCGAGAAATTGGAACACAATAGCACGACACGAGCACACCGCTGAGCAGCAAGCGAGCTCTCAGCACCCGTTCACTCCTTCCACCAGAGACTTGGAATCCTCTCCCTCTCTCGCCTGTTTGTAATCTATACTACAAACCAAGTGTAGGTAACACGAGCAGTAGCGAACTGGACGTAGGGACGTTACGCCCGAACCCGTATAAACCCTTGTGTCCTCCGAGCACACCATCCGAGTCAGAGGTGCAAATACAAATTTACTCGCGCGGTGGTCCAAAAACACCGACACAGCTAGTGTTTCAGATGCATGTTTCATGTGTCTCATCCGTGTTTAGATGTATGTTGCAAGTGTTGCATCTGGATTTAGATGTATGTTGCAAAACTTGTAGAGTAGACAATAGACATTAAGTTTTGTAGGTTCTTGATGTGAGTTAGGTGTCAAGGATGACTGGCTTTGGGCAGCCAGCGGCAGTGTGGCAGAGGTGGTGATAACAATTCTTCAAGTGAACTTAGTATATGAGCAAATTATTGAAAACTGTTCATGATGGAGTTGTTTTTTCCTTTCCAATATTTATTGAAAAGGTTGCAATATTAGTTGTTTGGGATTTTTTTTACTCTTGGAGATATGTTCTAAGTTTCTACTCCCTCCATTCCAAATGTAAGTTGTTATGGTTTTTCTAGATACATAGCTTTATTATGTATCTAGACATAATATATATTATTATTTAGGTATATAGCAAAAACTAATATCTAGAAAAAATAGAAAGACTTATAATTTGGAACAGAAGGAATAACTTCCTATTTTAGTCCGTAGAAAATTATTAAATTTCAATGGACCAGAGAGAAGTAGGTGCTACACTTTAGGAGCACTTTTGAGGTTTTGTAATGTCCTAAAATTCGGGACCTAGTCACTCTATGCACCACTATTAATCTCAGTAACCTGATTCTATTATGGCTCTCTGAAGGCATTAGATGAATTGTTGTGTCTAATAAATCAAATTCTAATGAAAGGGCACCACACTGCAATGATAAAGGGCGGGGTCTGTTCGCTTGAACTTATCAGCCGGCTTATCAGCTAGAATCTACAGTATTTTTCCCTCATAAAAAATCAGCTTCAGCCGGCTTTAATACCAGCCGAACAGGCCCATATGGAAGGGTGTCAGTGTCAAGCTTTACTCTCACTATGCAATAGGAGGAGACCGCGACTCGAACCCGGGACCTTCCGGTCATAAGCTGTAAGACTCACCCGCTTGCACCGTACCACAATGATAAACAAAAAATCTAAGGAATTGACTGCTCCACTGCAAGTGTTGTTTGGCTGATGGTTTATGCGACTGATAAGCTGACTGAAGTTGTTTTGTTGTGAGAGAAAAATATTTGTTTTGTTGTGAGAGAAGAACACTGTTACATGGCTGATAAGTCAGGCCGTTAAGTTCAAGCGAACATGATTGTAAGATTGTTAGTCTACATTTTCGATATGTAACTTGTGGGATTATATACAGAGCAATCTAACAAAGTAAACGTGCCATTGCTCTGAACTGCAGGGATGCAAAAGTGTCGGTAAAGAGTTCTAAAACTTCTGAAGTCCAAGGCATATAGGGTCGTACGTTCTCAACTTCTTCTTATCTCTCTCTCTTTCTTTTTTGAAAGTTGTTCTCAACTTCAAGAGAAGACAGAAACACTGAACCTGCATACTCTTCGGTAACCACTCGATCGATCTGATCCTAATCCGACGCCAATCCGAGCTGGCATTATCATGCGTACCATGCCTTCCATCTCGATGCATGCATTGGCCCTAACCGATGGAACCAGAAGAATCTCTCTGTGTGTGTGGTAAACGCTTTGATCCAACTGCATGCATGCCCCCATCCCGTTCATGCAAGATGCAACTAACGGGGGCATCGATCAGTGTGCATGCATTCCACAAGCGCCCTAAAATACCATCGCGAATTCAGAATTCAGAGAGGTGCAGAGAGCCCTCTGACTCTGGGATTTTCAGAGCTCTCTCAACCACCGGTACGACCGCATCCGACGATTAAAATAGCCCGCCACATGATCAATGCACGCACATAAAATGCCCAAATGCAGATGCAGCAGATATACAAAGGACAGAAAGAAAGCCATGAAGGTTTGCGGTCTGCACGACGACGTTTTTCTGAAGGGATCGCATGCAAGCTCTGACCTTGCAGCATTATATTTGTTTAGTTAGAGCGATTTGCTCGTCAGAGTGACAGAATTCCTGTGTGTGCTCCAGCTGTGCATGGGGATTACAGCGCTGCCTAGTCGCCAGACAAGAAGATCCTTGCACGTGCGTAGGAGAGGTGCGATGCGATGTTGCAGGGAGCAGCCACGACAACACACTGACTTTGCACAGCAGCAAGTCCATGCACAGCTTGGCACGTTGCTGCATGCAGCTTGTTTATTTTTGCTGCAGTATTAGTGTATCACGAGCTCATGGTCTTTGGATGAGAAATGCAGCGAACAAAGCTGCAGAACTACGCGATCGACTCCCATTGCAGGCTTCTTGGCTTCTTCTGCGGGAGGGCCAGCCCCCAATGCAATGGCAAGGCAAATTGTTTGAGCTGTGCGTGCGCATATGACTAGACCTTCGTCGTGGTTACTACTTGGTATCTTCGCAATTAAAAGTACTGAGTACTTGCTCATAATCTATTTATCTTGAGAGCTAGTTAAAAACCCGAGCTCCAATGAGCCGCTTCAGCAACAAGCAAGCATGCATGCTTATCGCGAGCAATTGGATCATATCATAATTAAGCTTATATATAGTATATACTCCAACTTGCATTGCAACCCATGTCGCCACGCACGGCGCTTACTTGTGCAGTAATTAAAGGAGCCATTTGCTCTGCCGCTACGAATTCCGCACGCATTCTGTGGGATCATGTCAGGCGCTGTCGCCGCGCGCGAGATCGGGTGAACAACGACGAGCTGACGGAGTAGGTGAAGGAATCATCATGCATTGCATTTGCATTATGTACGTATGTGCGCAGCGCGGGCGACGAGAAAGCTCGGGGTCGGGGAGGAAGGCCGGGAAGGGAAATTGACAATGGAGTCCTACTGGCATTCGCTGTTCCTGCTCCCCGATCCGGATCCAATCATTCCTTCGCCGTATCCGTATTCACGTGGCCTCTTCTCTTCTTCTTCGTCTTCCTCAAGCGCTCGATCGCTCTCGCCCGCAAAGCGCGCGGTTCCCGAGCTCGATCGTGTCCAATTGTCCTTTTCTTGTGATGCCGCAAAGCTTTTTTTTAGCGTGTCATATTCGCTACATTAGAAAAATCTAATTTTGTGCCTTTCAATATACTAAATGTCTTTAATGTGTCGTGTTGGTTACATTTGGAATTAGACCATTGAGGAATGCAAATGACTTATTTAACCACTAGATGGAGCGAAATAATGTACTACAACAGTTGTTAGGTGCTTCAACTGTTCGTTGAACCCTATGTCTATCTAGAAATGTGGTTATTTGTGATAATAAATGCCAAACAAAATCTTTCTTGCAGGGCTTATATATTTATGGGGACGTATTATTTGGCTACAATTATGGGGGCACCATTTGTAGCACCTTGAGGATCAATATGTCTTTCTCTTATTTTGGCTTGTCAAAACTTGGAGTTGATAGCAACGCAACACGGATGGCCTCTTATTTTCAGAATTGGTCAATAAATTTGAATTTCTTTTTATGATGTCTTTTACATCTATCATGTGTGTGACAATGTGAGTTGTGGTAGCTTTTTTATTTAAGAAACAATTTTTTATCGATGTCTCATCAATTATGAGTTTGAAGGTGTAACTTTTCCTTATTAAAAAATAAAATCTTTTTTCTAATTAATTTTTATAAAACGTGATACACATACAACCACTCATATACATGCGCACATTCATCAATGCTAAGTTTAGGATTCAAACTCAGGTGAGCAAATTCCACCATAAGAATTCTATTGTAGTTTTTCTACTCTCTCATCACAACTACAAGTTCATTAATTACGACGTTGAAATTGAACTTTAGAATGAGTTATGTACTATATGAATATTTTGTTTTCAATCTATGCTCAATTTTAGATACTGGTGGTGGTCGAATTCAAAGCTAAACAGTTTACCAACAACAATCCTTAACGAACATCTTTTTGTGAGCATATAAAGTGGGACTCAAAGGGTTATTGGCATAGTGAAATATTTGTGTTAGCAGAACAAACTAGAGGATATCATATCCATCTGCAATATCTGTTGTAGATTGTGTCAAATAGTGGCTTTAATTTGCTATAGGGCAATCTAATTAGAACAATAGATTAGCGGACAAGGTGGGAATCAAAGGTGCGGATGGGCATTTAGCCTGGATCCAAGGGAGGAGGAGCCGGCTGGCGGGGGTTCAAAACCCCATCCTGCACCAGGCCTCCAAAGAAGGCCACGCCAGCAAGGTGGCGCCATAAAAAAAAGTAGGAATCAAAGTGTTATTTGTGTATTGAAATGCTTCCTTTAGAAAAATCATAGTAGCAGATATCATCTATTTGCAATGTATATTATATTATAGATTGTTAAGTCATGGCTTAATTTGCTATAGGACAATTATTTAGAACAATAGATATGTGACGTAAGATGTGACGACAATAGCAATGATATTATATAGGTTCTAGTAGAAAGAATGCTTGTAAAGGGTGTATTTAGCTCTTGCTAAGCTAGTTGGTGGGAGCCACCAGTTTTTTTTGTAGTGTATATCAACAAACACCACAAATTATTGTCTTCGGGCCGGACTAATTTTGTTAATTTCATAATCATTGAGTTTCTGGTTCTGCAAGTACATAGATATCTCAATCAATAAATAATATATCAGTACAAAGCATGAGTAGTAGCACATACCTGCGCCCTGTTCGCTGGGTCGTATTTGGCTTATAAGCCATGGCTTATCAGCCAACGAACAGTATTTTTCTCTAACACCAAACCAGCCAACGGTACTTTCAGCCATGGCTTATAAGCCAAACCAGCCCAAACGAACAGGGCGATGATCTTTTATGATGAATTATTGTCTCTATTGTGGTGGACTTGGTAGTTGTATTGCAACGGACTTTGAATTTGTTATTTTTGTTGTTGTTGATTAAAAATAAACTATCATGGCACTATAGCCTCTTGATGATCTAGAAAGAAATCAATCCAATTCAACGTGCTCCCTCCGTTCCAAATTATATTATTTAAACTTTCTTGGAGAGTACATATCAAGTTTGACAAAAATATAGAGATAATTACAAAGATTCATGACAACAAATAGGTATACTATAAAAATATAATTAATGAAGAATATAATGATATTTATTTGGTATTATAGATGTTATTATTTTATTATATAAATTTGATCAAACTTGAGATGCTTTGACGCTCCAAGAAAGTTGAAATAACTTATAATTTAGAATGGAAGGAGTATTGTTTTGCCCGTCGGAAAACAGCAGACTTCCATAGGAGATAATTTATTGTGGAGAAATTATATATGAGAGATAGTTGATCCATCGAAACCTGTCATGCAAACCATGATGTGATGCCCCCAAACAATTTGAGGCCATCCATTTGATCCTTCACGGCAAAGTAGGCTTACCTCAGCCAGAAAAGGCGAGAAAAAGAAACCCAAAGAGAAGGAGCGTGCAGAGCTGCATACGACACCATCTCCCTGATTTATCTGGAGTTTCAGGATGAAAGATCATGTCACAATCCTGAACTGTTCCATCCCTATCTCCTCAATTAACAAACAAAACCTCTTGCTAATTAACACACGGATATCATAGATAAACCAGTTTGCACAAGCTAGCTAGCTCATCATCGAATGGAGGATGTTGGTGAACGAATATAAAGTATTATTAGCATGCATACTTTGTGGTTCCAGAGTGTTCGGCCGGTTGATCCATTGCCCTGGGCCCCTGGATTTGTCTTGCACGAGCACGAATGGTGAACATTAATCTAGAAAGTAGAGTGTCACATCTACACTAGCTGGCACTATCAGACCAGGGAAAATTCCTGACGGTTCAGATTTTTCCTGTCGGCCGTTATAAAACCGTCAGGAATGAAGACTAATCCTGTCGGGCGAAACAAACCGTCAGGATAGATATAGGTTATTCCTGTCGGTTCTCAAAAACCCAAAGGAATCATAACAACCGTCAGGAACGTTTTGAAGACCCTAACGGTCTAGGCTCAACCGACAGGATTCCTATCCCGCGCCGAGTTCACGCGAAAAAATTGACCACGCGCCTTACTCGCTACCGTGGGGCCCACATCGGGACCTAAAGGACGCCAAACCTAACCCTATCCTCTCAGCTCTCACCCGCTCCCGCACGCCCCTATTCTCTATCTCCTGCCTCCGCCCCGAGGGCGTTCCCACACTCGCGCCGCCGTCGCCGCCTCGAGGGCGTCCCCGCCGCCGTCCCTAGGGCGTCCTCGATGCTAGCTCCGCTGGCCCAAGGTCCTCCCGGCGCCCGTGCTGCCGCTGCCCCTAGGGCGTCCTCGCTGCCAGATCCGCCGCCACCCCAAGGGCCCCACGCCGCCCGCGCCACCGCCGCCCCTAAGGCGTCCTCGACGCCAGATCCGCCGTCGCCCCGAGGGCTCCACGCCGCCCGTGCCACCATAACCTGCACGAGGTGCCTCCTCTCTCTTCCATCCTCCCTCTCAGATCTGCTCTGTATTTGTTGCAAATCTTACCTGTTTTGTGTTAGGGTTACTGATAAATGCTACTTTTCAGAGATATGACAGTGTGCAGTAGATCTAGAGAAACATTATGTCTTTATGATTATTGGGCTGAATATAAAAGCTTAGTGCAGAAACATTCTTTAGCTTGACTGCTATTCTGTCCTCTGCAGTAGAAGAAAAGCAATTCATGAACTTTATTTTTGCTGCACAAATATTGTAATTGA
Source organism: Miscanthus floridulus (assembly GCF_019320115.1). Classification (NCBI taxonomy): domain Eukaryota; kingdom Viridiplantae; phylum Streptophyta; class Magnoliopsida; order Poales; family Poaceae; genus Miscanthus; species Miscanthus floridulus. Next base: position 32,607,873 of record NC_089598.1, on the reverse strand, counting down.
TTGAGGCAGCTAGGTGTAGAACCATGCCTACCTATATTATTAGTAGTAGTGGACCTTTTAAGTGCGCCAATGTGTACCAACACAGGGAGGAGGGAGTGACTCATTTGTCCAGGTCCAAAGGGATATTAGCACTTCGATTTTAGAGCTTCGAGCTGCCAATTAATTTGTTACTAATAATATTGTCGGAGTGTTTGATTTTACTTGCTAATAATTAATTAGTTGATATAGTATTGTCTAGCGCTGTACGCAAAGTGCATCATATAGATGAAGTATGAACAGAGGAATTAAAAGTAAAAATCTTATCTTAAGAGCAAAGGGCCAGATGATTGAATTCCCTAAGACAAAAGAGGATTAGGCTTAGGATTTTGTAATTATAATCTTCTGTAAGAGAAGGAAAATTATAGCCTCAAATGGGACAGTCCTGACGTAAAATATTTATTGCTGGGAAAGCGGGAATTACACTCAGAAATGAAGATGAGAAGGCCAAAGGGAAATGATTGTTTTTGAGAATTTCCTTTACAATTTCCATAAGTCCCAGAGCTGTAGTTATTTTTACTTTTTTAGAATATGTTTTAGTGTCGTTTATCTAATCTGATCATGAACAGATGCTGGAATTTCAAGTTAACACTAAAAAAGTTAACACTATCGATTTGACTTAGGTTCTAGGTAATTTTTAAATAAAGATGACCTTATTCTAAATTATGTATTTACTAAATATAATGTGTACAATTACACTACCTCGTAACAATGTGTATGATTCTTTAGTTAAGTTGTACAATTACACTACCTCATACCAATGGGCACGATCGTCTTTAGTTAAGTTCTAAATGTATTTACATAATCAACAGAAATAATATAGTAGAAATTAAAGCGTCAAACCAAAGATCACAACATGCCTGTTATGCCATACATATGTATGTGAACTTCATAGAATGTGTGCTATTTTTCTTCCACTCAACCATTACAGTCTTTACACTGGACTTTCAGGATCTGGACTTTTTGAAGAATGTGTCTGCTTGGGCTGCAATGAGGTGAGTTCTTGAGAAGATTCAGTTCGCATATTGATTCAGTTTGAAGAATGTTATTTGTAGATTCAGTTTGCATATTGATTCGGCTTGGGTTGCAATGAGGTGTCCACTCAACCTTGTTTATAGACTATCCTTCGTGATACTTAGGAATTTCAATTTGTCTGTTTCATTCAACTTGTGGCATCCATCTTTGGCAATTTTAAAGACCTTTTTAGCTTGCTAGGTTGGTGATATGTGAAGTTACATTATCGACTGCACTGTGAAGACTAGAGTTGGTGGATTTAAATTTTGGCAGTTTATCGCTTGTGCTTGATGGATTTGTACAGTTGGGCTACATTGTTTCATACTAACATTTAGCATATTCGTTTGTAGGACACATGGAAGACTAAAGTTGCATATCTACTTCTGATGGAAGGTACATGTCTATTGTAAATAGTATCACCTGAAAATTTTCCTTCCAGAATCCATTTGTAAATACATCCCATGATAATTCCGAGTCAACTCAAGTTGAATATCTCTGCTCCTTGTAGGTAACTTGGTTGTCCCTGTTAGCCCATAGGATCACCGGCTCAGGTGAGTCGACCACTCAACAGTCTTGTCGAGCACCCGCTAGTGTTGCCGAGCACTCACTAGCTATGTCGACCACAAACAAGCGTTGTCCGACCACACACACTATGGCTAGAGGTAGAAGAAGAGGGGGAACAGATACACACACAGTGCAAGCACCAGCATTGGCTGGAGCCCTGTATAGGAGATGACAAATCTAAATTTTCTTTGTTGAGTTGTAGTGGTAAACTATATATATAACTCTATCCATCTAATCCTAGCACAGCTGTCCTGCTGCAATAGTGACTAGATAACATAGCAGGACTGACTTCTGCGTCTGTCCCTGTATGTGGCTACAGTCTGACAGGTGAGCCGTTCGGCGCCTGCCTCTACAGCGGCTACAGTACCACATCAGGGAGCATTTTCGGTGCCGCCTTCCCTTGTTGTGTGTTCACACAAGGAAGCAGTAGATTATCTAACAATTATTCCCCTAATCCTACTGCTATCCCTTGTACCCACTTCATGCCGATCATCTCCTTCAGCTCCGTGAGTCAAAGATGTTGAGCGGCTTGGCGAGGACATCCGCGAGTTGCTAACCAGTTTCGACGAACTTGATGACGATCTGCCCTCCATCGACGCAGTCCTAGAAGAAGTGGAACTTCACGTCGATGTGTTTACTCCGGTCGTATAGAACCAGATTCTTCGCAAGGACGATGGCGGGCTGGTTCTCCACCATTAGTGCTGGTGGGTGAGCTTCCGCACCGGTCAGCTCGCCCAGCAGCCGACGTAGCCACACAACTTGGCACGCCGCTGTGGCCGTCGCTACGTACTCTGCATCGCACGTAGATAGCGCCACCACCTTCTGTTTTAGCGATAACCATGAAATTGGGGCCGACTTGAGGATGACGAGCACTCCAGATGTGCTTCGCCGTCCGTCGATGTCCCCCACCATGTCTGTATCGCTGAACACAGTGAGCTGCAGCCTATTCCCGCCGGTCTTGGGAAAGATGATCCCCTAATCCATTGTCCCCTTGACGTAGCGCAGTAGCTGCTTCACCGTAGCCCAATGATCCTCACTAGGATCCTCCATGAAGCGACTGACGTAGCCCATGACGAACGTAATGTCCGACCTCGTGTGGACTAGTTAGCGTAGATCGTCGACAATGCTCCGGTAGAGTGTTGAATCCACCTTTGCCGCGGTGCTGGCCTTCGTTAGCTTCAGCCGCTCCTCCATCAGAGTCACACATGGCTTGCACTCAGCCATGCCGCTCCTCTCCAACAGCTTCGAGGCATACGCGCTCTAACCGAGCGTGAGTTCCTCCTTCCTCTATCTCACCTTGATGCCGAGGTAGTAGGAGAGTACGTCGAGATCGCTCATTCGAAAACAAGCCGCCATCTCGCGCTTGAAGCTATTGATGTCCTCCGTGTGCGCACCGGTGACGATCAAGTCGTCCACATACATGCCGACGTCGAGCTCCTCCTTCCTCTTTCACCGCGTGTAGAGCGCGTGCTCGGTTGCGCACCACTGGAACCCAAGCTCACCCAGTGTGGCCTCAAGCTTGGCATTCCACGCTCGTGGGGCCTACCGTAGCCCGTAGAGCGCCTTGTGCAGTCGGAGCACCCTGTGTTCCTCTCCCTTGATGGCAAAACCTGGAGGTTGCCTGACGAAGACCATCTCCACTAGCTCACCATTGAGGAAGGCTAATTTAGCGTCCAAGTGATGGACGCGCCAGTCCTTTACTGCTGCCAAGGCTAGTAGAAAATAGACAGACTCCATATGCGCTACTGGCACAAAGATTTCCTTGAAGTCGATGTCCTCGTGCTAAACAAAGCCTCAGGCGACGAGGCGCGCCTTGTGCTTGATAATGGCACCAAGCTCGTCCCGCTTGACCTTGTACACCCACTTTAGACTGATCGGACGGCATCCTAGAGATGGATCGACGAGTTGCCATGTCTCATTTTTCTCGATCGCCTTCATCTCCTCTAGCATCGCCCGTCGCCAGTTTCCGTCACGCTCGACCAACACGAACGTGGGTGGTTCCTCTACGCTGACGAGCAATAGCTCTTGATCATTGAGCAGCCGACCAGACAGGCCTGAGGGCCATGTGCCGCCAATGATGTCATCCAGCCTACGGAACCGCACCTCCTCACCTTCGTGGAAGGCATCCACGAACTCAGTGATGTCACTTGGAGGTGAGGCGAACTTGATCAGTGTTGATGGAGTTCCCTGTTCCGCCTGAGTGCTCGGCACAGCACCTGGAGTGCTCGGCACCCCAGTTGTAGTGCTCGGCACTACTTCTGGACAGTTCATCACTACTCCTACAGTGCTCGAAACACTGTAGGAGTGCTCAGCCTCAGTCTTGGAGTGGTCAGCACCACTACAAGACCTCTTGGCTCCGCTATGGGAGTGCTCGGCACTCATCCTATAGTGGTCACCACCACTGTAGAACCTCCCGGCACCACTCCTAGCATGCTCAACATCCCTCTAGGAGTGCTCGGTACTCCTCCAGGAGTGTTCGACATCCCTCCTGAAGTGCTCAACATCCCTCCTGAAGTGCTCGGCACTGCCCTGGGAGTGCTTGGCTCTACCACTAGAGTGCTCGGCACTCCTCCTAGAGTGCTCGGCACCTCTTCCCCAGCGTCTCCACCACCGTGGATGACCAGGTGCTTGATGACGAAGGTGCTGGTGAAGCCGCCAGCTCCCCCCATGCTCAGACTATTCCAGTCCCAAGCTGCCTTCTCGTCGAACATAATGTCGCACGAGACAAGCACCTTGTCTCCACGTGGGTCATAGAGCCAATACGCATTGGTACCCTCTGCGTAGCCCAGAAACACCATCGGTGTGCTCCTGTCCTCTAGCTTGGTGAGGATCGACTTTGTCTTCCTGACGTGGCCGATGCAGCCGAATGTTTGAAGGAAGGACACGCTCGGCTTGCGCTCATACCAAGCTTTGAACGGCTTCTTGCCCATCAGGGCCTTGGTCGGAGCGCGGTTGAGGATGAACACCATCGTGGTCACCGCCTCACCCCAGAACCTTTGCTGGCATGCCTTTGGCCTTCATCATGGATCGAGCCATGCCGACCACCATCTGGTTCCGCCTCTCCACCACGCCATTCTGTTGTGGCGAATACGGCATGGTGTGGTGTCACACCGTACCCTAATCCACGCAGTACGTAGCGAACTTCACCGAAGTGAATTCACCGCCGCGATCAGTCCTCAGCACGCAGAGCTTCTTGCTGCTCTTGGCCTCCGCGCACATCTTGAACTTCCTGATCGCCACCGCCGCTTCGTCCTTGCTCGTTAGGAGTTGCAGCCACATGTAGCGACTGCAATCATCCATGAGTAGGAGGAAGTACTGCCGACCACCGTTTGTAGCTGGCATGATCGGCCCATAGAGGTCACTGTGGACGAGCTCGAGGCTGTCCTTCGCGTGATACTTGGCCGCCTTTGGGAACAGTAGCCTCATCTGCTTCCTGACTAGGCAGCTGTCACACAGCTCGCCTTCGTGCTTGATATGGGATAGCCCTCGGACCATCTTCTCTAGCTGACCAAGCGTGTTGAAGCTGAGATGTCCGAACCGAACATGCCACAGCCATGGTTTCTCGGTGTGCCTTTCCGCTAGGCACATCGGCTGCTCTACCTTCAGGTCGAGCTTGTACAACCAGTTCAGAGACCTCTTCACCTTGACGAGAAGTCACTGCTCCTAGTCCCTGATCCTACAGACTCCGTCCTTGATCAGTACCTTGCTACCGTGCTCATCCAGCTGACCAATACTGATGATGCTTGAATGTAGCTGTGGGATGTAATATATATCCATTAGTGTGCGGTGCTCCTCATTCTGGCACCTAAAGATGATGGTGTCGCGCCCTTGGATTGCAACCCTTGAGCCATCACCAAACTTCACCATACCGGTAACATCATCGTCGAGCTTGGAGAAGGATGCCTTGGAACCTGTCATGTGGTCACTGGCACCAGAGTCTAGATACCACCACTGCTCCTGGTCAGTGCCCACACGTCTGAGGTGGACTTGGGCGCGTGGTTCGTCGAGGTTGATAGCCTTCAGGGCCTTCCTAGGTCCTTCCACCGTCGTCACCTCTTCCTTCTCCTCAGCCTCGATGTCGTGCAGTGCACAAAACGTCACCATCAAGATAGTGGCCTCATCATCATCATCAGCTTGCACCAGATGAGCCCCAGCCTTCTTCTCTTGCTTGCAATTTGGGCACTCCCGTGCCTAATGGCCTGTTTTCCCGCAGTGCCGGTAGGCGTTGGGATCGACCTGCTTCTTCTTCGAAGAAGCCTTGCCGCGGCGCTTGCCATCACCACCATGGCTGGAGGAGGCTACCCCGGAGTTCCTCCGAGTAGCCCATTCCTCCTCTGTCAGCAGCAGTTTGCCGCTGTCATTCATTGTTGTCGCCTGCTTTAGGCGCTCGTCCACCGCCCGCAGACGGCCTGTCACATTCTTAATGGTGAGGGTGGACAAGTTCAGCATTGTCTTTATGGAGAGAGCGATCTGGATGTATTTTATCGGCACAGAGTGGAGGTACTTGGAGACCGCCTCCTCTTTGTCGATGGTGGCGTCGTGGCTCTTCAGCTTGCTAATCCTTGAACATCTACAGGCGGAGGGAGAAATCCTCCATCGTTTCACCATTCTTGAACTTGAGGTTGGCTTACTCTTGCTTTAGAAGCTAGGTTGTCGCCTTCTTTACGCGGTCAGAACCAACGCGCATCGCCACAATAGCCTCCCATGCCTCTTTAGCAGAGGTCTTCGCCCCCAATGGCCCCCTATACTCCATCGGTACAACAGCGAGGATAGCCTCCAACACTGACATGTCATCTTCCTCATTGTCGGTGTTCTTGTCAACAGCATTCCAGAACCATCAGGCTCTGAGCTTGACTTTCATAGTTACCGACCACTCTCCATAGTTGGTGTGAGTCAGCGTTGGCCAACTGGTGCCGCTGACCTCCCGCACCATGCGAACAATGACCTCCGGTCGTGGCTGGGCAGCCACAGCAGTGCCACTGCTGTCGCCCATCTTCGAACTATTCGTCATCGCCAGCGGTTAGTCCGGCGACGATGCTTGTACAGCTCTGATACCACTTGTTAGCCCACAGGATCACCGGCTCAGGTGAGTCGACCACTCACCAGTCTTGCCGAGCACCCGCTAGTGCTGTCGAGCACTCAGTAGCTATGCCGACCACGAACAAGTGTTGTCCGACCACACACACTATGGCTAGAGGTAGAAGAAGAGGAGGAACAGATACACACACAGTGCAAGCACCAGCGTTGGCCGGAGCCCTGTATAGGAGGTGGCAAATCTGAACTCTCTTTGTTGAGGTGCAGTGGTAAACTATATATACAACTTTATCTATCTATTCCTAGTACAACTGTCCTGCTGCAACAGTGACTAGATAACACAGCAGGACTGACTTCTGCGCATGTCCCTGCATGTGGCTATAGTCTGGTAGATGAGCCGTTTGGCGCCTGCCTCTACAGCGGCTACAGTACCACAGCAGGGAGCCTTTTCGGCGCCGTCTTTCCTTGTTGTGTGTTCACACAAGGAAGCAGTAGATTATCTAACAGTCCCATGCTGGAAATGACTGTTTTGTGTAGTTAAATATGATGTAGAGTGAAAAATAGTTAGGAACTGGAGCAGCAGTGGCCATGTTCGGCTTACCCCATATTCGGTTTGTTCGGCTTCTTTTTTCAGCCGGTACAATGTTTTTCTCTCACAACAATTCAGCCGGAACAGTGTTTTTCAGCCAGTTTCAGCCAAGTTTCAGACCATCGAACGGGGCCAGTATATGCAGTGTAGTGAACTTGCAAGTCTTACTTTGTGTAGAAGATGTCATGCTGTTACTTGTGTGCAAACAATGACTTTGTACTGAGATTTGGATGGCATAAATTTGTGATTAATTACAGGCTCATGATGATTATTTGTGTTAAAGTGAATGTCTAATATGATTTGAGTGGATGTATAAATATTATATTATAGAGCACAACTATTGGTAATATTGCTGGTAATATGGGATAGTTCTGGTACAGATCATTGATCCTGACGGTCTAGTTACCTTTTCCTGTCGGTTTTGAATAACAGGAAAAACACATGATTCCTGTTGGGACAGGTTTCCTGACGGTTATACTGCCAGGAGTCGATTTTGTCCTAGCGACCTTAAACCGTTAGGAGCTGCCGTCAGGAATTTTTTTCCTGACGGCTGCTGTCAGGAAAACACGTTCTTTCCCATTGAGCTGTTCCTGTTGGTGTTTTCCTGACGGCTGGCCGTCAGGAATATAATTTCTGACGATCTTCCAAGCTTTCCTGTCGGTTTTTGGCCGTCAGGAAAAAATTCTGCTCTGTTAGTGTAGGTCGTCCAACTTAGGTACGACTTGATTTGCATGATGTTGCTTGATGGCTGGCTTTGGATTAGCTAGAGGTTCTATCATTCTATGTATGATTCATCTAGTTTCCCCGCAGAAAGGGAACGGTATGCCACCGTTTGTGCTCTAGCCGATAGGCCAGGGTGCAGGTCTTGATTGGGCGGGCGGGGGTCGCAGCAGTGGAACCCCTGTGTAGCCCCAATGAATTTTTAGGCAAAGTTTTATAGTGTAGGGAGACTGAGACTTAAGATCGAACAACAGTGTTGTTCAGCCCCCTGAAATATTTTCTGGAACAACAGTGTTATTCAGCCCCCTGAAATATTTTCTGGATCCGCCGCTGCACACATCATCAACGTCTTTGCGGTGAATACGTAAAACTACTACATCTGCCGATCGACCTGAACTTAGCTTGTACCCGTTTTAACTTTTTTTTTATGAAGAAGAAAGAAAAAAAATTAAGAACACCATGGAGCTTATTAATTACTGACTAGTAACAACACAGATCCAATCACAAGTAGGAGTAGTACCAAAAGGTCCACGCATAAATGATGATTCGGAAGAAGCAGAAACCAGACGAAAAAAAAATGACCAATGTGATGTGTCCTTTGTCCAGAAATAGGGTCCTGACAGTGTACGTTTTTGGATCGGAAGAACTGACACCACATTGGATAGGTCTGGACTCTGGAGATGCCGTGGTGTGTAAACCGTACCCCCACAACCCCACCCCCACCATAAGGTTCAGGTTCCAGTTCCACTCCCACTTCCCACCACGGGCGGCAGCAGTGCTGTGCAGCGCAGGCGGCGCCGCGGCAGAGGGCAGAGTGGCAGAGACCCGCTGCTGCCCAGTCGTCGTGTGCGCGTCAACGGGGCGGGGCACGGGGCATCGGATGCCAGATTACCACCAGCCGCTGCTGCTGCCTTGCCCAGTGGCTGCGTGCGACCTGCGAGGAGCACGAATATGCTGGGTCGGCCGTGGAGCAATTGGCCGTGCATGCGTGGTTGACGGGAGGATGACGTACGTTTGCATGCATGTACAGTGCAGTGAACGCTGTGTGCAGATTGTGCAGAATCCAGATGAATTGCCATGCCAGCATGCCAATTCCACCGTGACGGGCACCTTGATTGGATCTAGCGTTTCATCCGCATATAGTTCAACTAGTGGCACGAAACGAACGCGACGTCGGCGCGGCTCAGGAGGCACCGTACCCGTCGCGTTCTAGCAGCACAAGCGGGAAAGAGTAGCTTGGACTGGCACATGTACACGTACCCAGCCGTCGTCGTCACAGCAAGTGTTCCTCAGAGGAGTAATGGCCGGCCGGCCGTGCTCGCATGGATGGGAAGCGCAGCGCGACCTCTCGGCTTTGACCTTGCCTTGCTACTACCTGGGCTGTTGCCGATTTGATGGAGTAGCTGTGCTGGATCCTCACCTCACCTTATCACCTCTGCGCGCCACGAAGTCTACGCACGCCGCGTCGCGTCGCCATCCCGTTTCGGCATTTCCCATCTCGGCGCGCGCCCTAGCTACCCGCTACCCCCTACCTTAACGCCGTGTCGCCAGCGTGAGTGGGCTCGATCGCGCCCTGCCCACCCTCACCCCGCCCACGCCGTGACGCTCTCCCTCCCCGTCCCCGCTCCCGTTCCGTTCCAGGGCCGGCGAGATCCTGGCGTAACAACGTCACGGTGGCGCTACTATACCCCGCTGCAACGTGAGGCCCGCCTACTGTGAGGCCCACATGTAAGCGAAAAGGCAAGCGAGCACCTCACACTGCTCGCTCCAGTGCTCCACCCCACCCGTGAAGTGGCACGCATCTGCGCCGCAGGTTTCGGTCAAAAACCCGGCCGGCGGCGGCTCCGAGCGCCCTGTATGTACTACTGTCGCCGTCACGGCGTCGACGACGTCCGCCTCCGCCTTCGCCTCCATCCGTTGATGGGGTCAGGCAGCCAGGCTGTGTGCGCGCGAACGCACGCGCGGCGTGGCGACTCCCGTGCGTTTCCGCGTGAGCCCGCCCCTCGGCGGCCGCCTCTCTCGACGTCGCTTTCCGTAGAGCTGGACACGCCGGCTACCTCATCTGTGTTCTGGGACGGTGATTTCTTCGCCCTCTTCCGGTGGGCTAAAAAGGGACCGATCGATGCGTGCGCTGCGATGGCAATTCCTCCTCTTGCGTCCTGCTTCGAATACGTGGAGGGGCCTTTTTACTTTTTGTGTGTGTGCGTGTTTTACTAGTAGTCCAGTACTACTCCAGACATCCAGTACCAGAGAGCAGAGACAGGCTGAGCTAGAGAGCTTTTACCTGCAAAACCGCCACGTGATTTTCGCAGCCTCCGTCGACGGCGACGGCGAGAGAAAAAAACGGCCGAGTCGTGCGTCCGTCCTGTCCCGTGCCGCGCCGCGTAGATGATGGTCACCCAGTTCACCACCACCACACAGGTTGTCGTCAGGTTGAAGTCCGGCTGCACACTGCCACTGCGTGTGGTGCCTGCTCACTGTCCACGTGGCGCAGCTCCGGCCTCCGGGACTGTCAGAGGCTCTGACTTTTTCTTCGTTATTACAATCTCTTCGGTGCACGGTTTTCACGCACATTCAAATCGGGCAACTATTTCAAACATGTTGCTATTGGGGAAGAAAAAAATAACTTGGGTTTTCTGTATGTGTTTTCTTTCTCGTTGTATATAGTTTCCTTTCCTCTACGCTGTAGCCAGCCTCCTGGCCCCGGGGCATAATTTTGGCCCCCAGCATGCCGATTTGGCACAATCTCACCTTTGTTGCAGAAAACACCCTTAAAACCCTCAAATACAAGGGTATTGTTGACACTTTGGGCCTAAACCAGTTTAGAATCGACCCATGCTAGATTTGGCACAATCTTAAAAAAACTCTATGAAACGATGGTATTAAAATAGTACCACATTGGTTCTGCAACAGGATAAGACCACCTCTACTCTGTATAAAATATGGTGTAAACGGTCGATTGAGATATCCAACATCCAATTGTCAAAATTTAATCCTTTTTTTTTTCCATCCATATGTTGTTGTTTGTCTCTTGATCCCAAAATCAAGGACGGTTGCCTAAGCTTGCGGGCCAACCTTGGACAACCCGTCAATATCCTCGCCATGATGGGGCCCCTCAATGAGAGCTTTGACGTCAGCTTGACAGGTATCTTTTGTTGGTTTGCTTGTAAACCTCGCCGCTCTTCACTGCGAAAGCGTGTTGGTTATTTGATGCGTTCTTCAATCCGTAGCGACCCAAACGATCTAGCTCTTATTGGTATGTGAACGATCATCGTATCAATTGGTACGTATAGTTCCATTAAAATATATGTTTTTAAAGATATTTCCATCGAAGTTTCTTTGCTAGTGTTCTCACTACAAATTTACTCACCACCGAAGTTTCTCTACTAGTGTTCTCTCTGCAAATTTACTCAACTATATTCCACCGAAGTTTCTCTACTAGTGTTCTCTCTGCAAATTTACTCACCATATCTGGGGCATGAACCAGCTGTACTCCACCACCGAAGTTTCTTTGCTAGTGTTCTCTCTGCAAATTTACTCACCATATCCGGGGTATGAACCAACTGTACTTCACCGAAAGTTTCTTTGTTAGTGTTCTCTCTGCAAATTTACTTAATATATCCAGGGTATAAACCAACTGTACTCTCTTAAAATATATGCTTTTTAAAGACACTTCCCTTAAAATATATGCTTTTTAAAGATACTTCCATCGAAATTTCGTTGCTGCTGCAAATTTACTCACCGTATCTAGGAATGAACCTCCCGACCGCAGCATCACACCGCCGCCGTAATTTCACTGCTCGGAAGTCATGCTTCGGCAGTCCAGCTCAAAGATGGCAACGCGCAGAAAAAAAAAACCCGCATACCTGCGGGCACCTGACCCGCTGGGCGCAGAAACGGGCATGAATCTGTGCCCGCGGCCACGGGCATCGGTTGTTGCCCGTGGTGGATGGCGGGCACGGGTGCGGGCGAGGTTTTTCTCGCGGGCGCGGGCGTGCGAAGCCACTATCCGCGCAGATATTATTAAAGATAGCAACGAGCAGAAAAAACCGTGAATCTGTGCCCGCGGGCACGGGCACGAGCACAGGTTGCTGCCCGTGGCGGGTGGCGGGCGCGGGTGCGGACATGAGATTTTTCTCGCGGACGCGGACGTGCGAAACCACTGACGAACCATCCAGGCCCAGGCGCCAGGGACAACAGCATTGATTCACCGTACCGCGCGAAGTTTCGTCCAGGCACCACCATGCCCGCCCGCCACTTGCAGTTGCAGCCCCGGCTGGCCGGCTATATAAACACCAGCGCCAGTGGCCAGCAATCCCCAAGAGAGACTCATCCGCCCCCCACCACTCCCACACGCACAAGCCTTCCCATCCCTCCCCCCTCCGGCCATCCCCTCCAGCAACCCGACCCAGAACCCACTCCACTTCCCGGTGAGGCTGAGCGATCCACCACCACCACCACGGCAACGACGACGACGACGAGCCACCGCGTGCACGGTGGCAACAGGTTTGTTCTCTGAACCCTTCTCGTAGAAGCAAGCTAGGAAAAAAGGAGGCCCTTTTTTGGGAGCCTTTCTTGCTGCTGCTGTTTGATCGAGCAAGGAAGTGTGACCGGGAAAGATCGGAGCTTTTATTTCCAACGGTTCGTCTTCCTCTTTCCTTGCAAGTAGGGAGAACAGAGATCCGGAGAACCTTTTTTCTCTCCTGGATTAGTCTGTCTGTTCTTGTAGAACTTTCTGGTTTCTTTTAGCTTCTTTTGTTTTGGTTCTTCCTTTTAGCTAAGCTATAGAAAGGGTCGTTTTTAAGCCCCCTTTCAGGCTGCACCAACCAAACCATTGACCAACCATCCTCCTGTTCTTCGCTTTTATTGAAGAAACAGGCCTTATTTTTTTTTTCCCAATTTCTTCTTCGTTTTCGGTTAGTTTCATCTTCATTCAGTTCAGTTTTTGCAAACAAACAAAAAAAGATTCCATCCACCCATTTTTAGTCTGCAAGTCTTTTTTCCCATTTTCCCAATGGCAGACATAGATTTGTACACAAACCAGCTGAGCTCCTCGTCGTCGTCCTCGGACCAGGAGCTCATGAAAGCACTCGAACCTTTTATCCGGAGTGCTGCTTCACCCACCTCCACCACCTCCACCGCCACCTCTCCCTTCTCCTATTCCTATTCCTATTCCTATTCCTATTCCTATTCCTACCCCTACTGCTCTGCTCTGCCTCAAGATTCGTACTTCCTCCCCGCCACATCCTCTTACACCGCGCTCCCGCCACCACCTCCTGCTCCCACCGCCACCTCCTTCTCGCAGCTCCCGCCTCTGCCGCAGTCCTCCTCGTCGTACGCCTCTCCGGCAGCGTCGTACCTGACGTCGTCGGCGGACGCCGCGTCGGGGCTGGCGGCGCTGAACCACCTGGGCCCGGCGCAAATCCACCAGATCCAGGCGCAGCTCTTGGCGCAGCATCAGCAGCAGCAGAGGGGCCTGCTGGCGGCGGCGTTCCTCGGCCCGCGGGCGCAGCCCATGAAGCACGCCGGGGCGCCGCCGGAGTCGAAGCTGTTCCGCGGCGTTCGGCAGCGGCACTGGGGCAAGTGGGTGGCGGAGATACGCCTGCCCAGGAACCGGACGCGGCTGTGGCTCGGCACCTTCGACTCCGCCGAGGACGCGGCGCTCGCCTACGACAAGGCGGCCTTCCGCCTCCGCGGCGACGCGGCGCGCCTCAACTTCCCGTCACTCCGCCGGGGCGGCGCGCACCTCGCGGGCCCGCTGGACGCCTCCGTCGACGCCAAGCTCACCGCCATCTGCCAGAGCCTCACCACCGCCATGCCCGCGTCCTCCAAGGCCGCCGCCGCCAGCACCACCGCCGCTGCTCCCCCGGACTCGCCCAAGGCCTCGGCGTCCACGACCACGACGGAGGGCAACGAGTCGGTACACTCCGCCGGCTCGCCTCCTTCCTCCCTCCCGCCGTTCCCGCAGCAGCAGCAGCATCCCGAGATGGCGAGCCTGGACTTCACGGAGGCGCCGTGGGACGAGTCCGCCTCCCTGCACCTCAACAAGTACCCGTCCTGGGAGATCGACTGGGACTCCATCCTCTCGTGATCAACGCCACAACAACAAGCACATGCTCAATCACGCGCGCTGTAATTTTTGTCAATGGATTTAATTAATTAACCGTAGCCGCTTCGGATCCGATGGAATATTAGACATCGGCCGTAGCGACTACGAGTAGGGTTTAAGGACTTCGTCGGACGAGAGGAGGGTTTAAGCTCAAGCTTTTCCATTTAGTCATCAACCATGGAGTAGTGTTATTGTTGTATTAAGATTATTCATTAGTGTCGAGTGTCTCCTAGCTGGTTGCTTGTCCGGTTGTTTTTTCTCTGCCGGCAGGACCAGTTGAGGGTGTAAGTGTAATGGAGTATCATGTAACTATCGTTGGCTAGTACTGAATTTGAATTTGTCTAGTCATTGCAAATGTTTGTCTCTGTTTCCAGTAGTGCTTCTACACTCTCGCAGTAGAGAAAAGAAAAGAAAAGAAAACATGCACATAAAGCAATGGCTAGGGACCATGTAGGCGCCGCATGCATGGCCGGGTTCGGGTCCTCAATATTGTTGTGGAAGAAGATGCATCTTTTGTTATTTTTTATGCCTTCCATTCCATCTCAATACAACTGGAAGGTCTTGTTGAACGCATGTTACCTTCAGCCTCCAAAAGCTCTTCGATCATACTAGTACATAATTTAGGGCTATGTAGTAACTAGATTCAGAGATGGGTAGTTTGCCGTGGTTCCATGCTACACAATCCTTGTTCAATAATCCAAAACCACATGTTCATCGACGATAGATGGAGCTAGCCTATATATCTGACTTGGTGCAAGCATGTGTATGGGCCGGTTGAAAATTTCTGGAGTATAACCACTTTCCTAGCTATCCCCAGAGTACGTGCAAGGGACATTGTAGCTTGTTAAGCATTGGAATGCAGAAAAGGTAAGGAACCAGCGCAAGGGAAGTTAGGAGGAAGAGAATGCTTGGTCAAAAAGAGCAGTATTCTTCCTCTGCAATCCTACTCTTTTCAAAAGATTAACGTTTCAAATTAGAGTTGCGCGTGCAAACTTAAGAATCACTCAAGCACCACGAAAGAGACCCCGTTCGCAGGTGTTTAACATATATTCCAAGTTGAAAATTTACGCAAGCATCATCCCCTTCTGGATTGCTCACCAGTAGGGATGAAAACGGACCGGATATCACTCGTATTACATTTGTTTTCGTATTTCTGTCCAGATTCGGAATCGAATACGGATATAGTCAACCACGCCGGATAGGATACGATTGGATATCGACATCATAAATATGCAATTTGAGTATTCGGATACGAATACGGTATAGGATATTGAATATCCGGACCGATACGGACATATCTAAACCCATCTAAACGAATTCAGTCTCAAATACGGTTGGAAAATATTCGTACCATTTTCACCTCTACCGCCCAGTCACCTCAATGACTTGTCCTCAGAAAGGGAACTTATGGACATGAGGAATGAGAGGCAAAATACCAATACTCTGCTGCTCTGCGTAATTGTATTTCTTTGTTTCCTGCTGAGGATTCTAGTGGGTGTTGGATTTTTCACAAGGGTTCTGCACTTTTGCTTTTGCTTGGACCAACTGAAACTATTCCATCTTCCCTAAAAAAACTGAAACTATTCCATAACAAACCTTCGAGAACACGCAAGACAGCTATGGGATACACCAAAGCACGCTAGCAAGTGTTTTCACTCACTGTACGTTTGTTCTCATCACCTCCACATGCATCATGCATGACACTGGCACCGTATGCCAGAAGTTGGAATGCTCTACAAGATTAGAAGCTGAAGCTTTGAGCGTACACACTTGATAACGATTAGCGAATATTTCATGGGGAACTAATCCAGTGATGACTCGGTGTAACACCATTGCTGATTTGCTGAAGAACGGAACAGATGCTGGCTGGCTCCCGTTTTCCACGTTACCGCCAAGGACGGACCCCAGGAGTGGCCACCGATTCCAAAGATATCTTGTTAATTCACCCGTGGGGGCGCCGGAGATATGAACGGATTCGATGACCGGAAAAAAGGTCGCCGGGAGCATCCGGTGCCGTTCTTCAGCAAGTAACGGTCATATCCGGTGTTTGGTTTCCGCTCCAATTGAGTCCCAATAGTATCGGATGTTTAATACTAATTTAGAGTATTAAATATAGACTAATTATAAAATTAATTACATAGATTGAAATTAATTTACGAGACGAATCTATTAAGCCTAATTATTCCATGATTTGACAATGTGGTGCTATAATAATACGTGCTAATAATGGATTAATTAGGCTTAGTATATTCGTGTCATGAATTAGTCACGGCTTCAGTAATTAGTTTTATCATTAATATCCGAACACCCGATGTAACATTCAATGTGACACCCGATATGACACCTCCTAAATTTTAGTCCTTAGAAACCTGCAATGCAACGGCATGGCAGGTGACTGGTTTTCCCAGTGTTCTTTCTCTCACTTTTCCGAATTGTTTTGGCAGTGCGGCTCGCTATGCAGGGAGGACACGAGGATGGATTGATTTTATTTTTGTTTTTATATGGAAAAATGTTGTGCTCCGTTCTTCAAAAGACGATTTCGTTTCGCAGTGCCGTGACCACACTCCACCACGCCGCCTCGGCGTTCTCCACGACATTAGAGTGCCCACCGGCCGACATCTCCACCGTGCCCGAGCGTGTCCGCCTGCCTTCCTCAATCTCCATAATGCATGTAGCCCATCGCGGCCACCCCTCTTCCTCCATCTCCGTCGTGCCTCCCGTCCGTCGTGGCGTTCTCCAGCGCGCAACGGCCTTCTCCATCGGAGCGGTGACAACTCACGCCATATCCATCGTGGCCTTCTCCACCATACCTGTCGCGGCCTTTTCTACCGAAGCGACGAGCTTTACACCAGTGAACTCCACACGCCGATGAGCCTCCATTCCCAAGCAGCAAGGAGATGTTGCGTTGAAAGCGCATGTTGCAAACATATGTTTCAGATGTTTTAGTGGTATGTTGCAAGTGTTTCGTATCGGTGTTACAAAAGTAGATCGGGATGTTGCATATGCATGTTGCAATGGCTATGCACATATGTTTCAAGTGTATATTACAAATGTTTCATCTGTATCACATGTATGTTGCAAGTAGATCTTGACGTTGCATATAAATGTATGTTTCAAGTGTTTCAGGTGTTTCATACGTCTGCTGCAAGTGTTTCATCTGGATGTTGCATATGTTTGTAATGGTTTTCAAGTGTTTTTTTTCAGATGTTTTTGCAAGTGTTTCAGATGCATGTTTCAAGTGTTTTATCTATCTTCTTTTATATGTTGCAACTATTGCATTGGGATATTTCAAAAGTAGATCGGGTGTTGCACATAGTGTGGCAGAACCGTCCAAAATAACACACTTACGGAGGCGCTTGTCTTCCACCAGACACTAAGTAGCCCGAAAGCAAGCTACAGTGGGCGGTATCCGTCGGGCACACCCCAAGGGAGAATGAAAGGTCCTAATGGCTAGAGGGGGGGGGTGAATAGCCTAATAAAAATTTCTACAACAACACTTAACAAAATGGTTAGACAATTATGAGGCGAAGCAAGTGTTGCGCTAGCCTACTCAAAATGTAAGCCACCTACCATAATTCTAGTTTAGATAGTATCTATTCACATAATAGCTATGACACTACCCTATGTTAGTGTGCTCTCAAAGGCTAACTAAAGAGCCACACCAACCGAGCAAGCAATCTCTCACAACTAGCTACACTAAAGAGCTTGACAACTAGTTTACGGTAAAGTAAAGAGAGTGATCAAGAAAGTTATACCGCCGCGTAGATGAAGGAACCAATCAATCACAAGGATGAATAACAATATAGACCAATCATCTCGGAATCAATGATGAACACAACGATTTTTTTACCGAGGTTCACTTGCTTGCCGGCAAGCTAGTCCTCGTTGTGGCGATTCACTCACTTGAAGGTTCACATGCTAATTGGCTTCATACGCCAAACCCTCAATAGGGTGCCGCACAACCAACACAAGTTGAGGATCACACAAGCCACGAGCAATCCACTAGAGTATCTTTTGGCTCTCCGCTGGGGAAAGGTCAAGAACCCCTCACAATCACCACGATCGGAGCCAGAGACAATCACCAACCTTCGCTCGACGATCCTCGCTGCTCCAAGCCATCTAGGTGGTAGCAACCACCAAGAGTAACAAGTGAACCCCACAGCGAAACACGAACACCAAGTGCCTCTAGATGCAAACACTCAAGCAATGCACTTGGATTCACTCCCAATCTCACAAAGATGATGAATCAATGATGGAGATGAGTGGGAGGGCTTTGACTAAGCTCACAAGGTTGCTATGTCAATAAAAATGGCCAAAGGTGTGAGCTTCAACCGGCCATGGGGCTTAAATAGACGTCCCCATGAAATAGAGCCGTTATACCCCTTCATTGGGCACAACACGGGCTGACCGGACGCTCCGGTCATGTTGACCGGACGCTGAACCTCAGCGTTCGATCGCCCAACGACAGCCATGTGTCCCGACTTCAACGGTCACTTGAGTTGACCAGACGCTACGCTATAACTAACCGAATGCTGAGGCACCAGCGTCTGGTCGTTTCCAGTAAGGTTCTAGAAACGCCTTTAGCCCACCGGACGCGTCCGGTCAAGCACGACTGGACCCTACCATCGTTCGGTCAGAGACCCTAGCCTCTAAGCGCTACCCGACAATAGGACCGGACACACCACACCAATGTCCGGTCATTGAGCAACCCAGCGTCTGGTCGTTTGACCGACGCCAGCATCTCTGCTGTTACAACTGACCGGACGCGCCGGTTCCTCTGGGACCAGCGTCCGGTCACCTTGTGACCAGCGAGACTAACTCCTTTTCACCTCTAACTTCTTCACCCTTGCTCAAATGTGCTAACCACCAAGTGTATCACCTTGTACACATGTGTTAGCATATTTTCATAAATATTTTCAAGGGTGTTAGCATTCCACTAGATCCTAAATGCATATGCAATGAGTTAGAGCATCTAGTGGCACTTTGATAACCGCATTTCGATACGAGTTTCACCCCTCTTAATAGTACGGCTATCAAACCTAAATGTGATCACACTCTCTAAGTGTCTTGATCACCAAAACAAAATAACTCCTATGGTTTATACCTTTGCCTTGAGCTTTTTGTTTTTCTCTTTCTTCTTTCTAAGTCCAAGCACTTGATCATCACCATGGTATCATCATTATCATGCTATGATCTTCATTTGCTTCATCACTTGGAATGTGCTACCTATCTCATGATCACTTGATAAACTAGGTTAGCACTTAGGGTTTCATCAATTCACCAAAACCAAACTAGAGCTTTCAATCTCCCCCTTTTTGGTAATTGATGACAACCCTTTCATAAAGATATGAATTGAAATTCAATTGAATCCATGTTGCTTGTCCAAGCATATTTTCCATGTGTAAAAGGATATGGATAAGTTTCATGAACCCCAAATGGTAGCAATTGCTCCCCCTACATATGTGCTAAGAGTTTGGATTGTAGCTTACACATATGCTTAGTTAGAAAATATAGGAGACAATGTCTACCAAATGATGCTAAGGTATAAAAAAAATGGACCTTTGAAATGTGATACCAATCGGAGTGCACCATTATACCATCTTTAGCATCATGGTTAGTTCTATACTTATTTGAAAACATACTTTGAAAAGATACCACTTGGAAGTACTTGGAAATGAGATCATTAGATATCCTATGCATGCTAGTTTTTCATTTTATCATTCAAACCTACAACTAGCATACATCACACAAGTATGGATATCAAAATTTAAAACTTATGCCATGCAAGCAAACATATGAAATGCACATTCAAATGCACCATACAAGTTCATGAGCTTGCTCCCCCTACTTGTGTGCTCAAAATTTTAATTTTAATTGATTCCTTTCCTTTGTCATATTTCTCCCCTTATGTCGAGTTCTCCCCCTATCACTTGTATCTTTATTTCTCTTCCCTTTTGTGTTGTCTTTTCACTATCTTTGTGCACTATTTCTTCTTGTATCTTTATTTCTCTTCCCTTTTGTGTTGTCTTTGTTTCACTTATATCTTTGTTTCTCTCCCCCTTTGTCATCAATGACCACAAAGACTTAAAATATATATAGTACCACTTGTAGGGTCAAGATTATCAATGTCAATTAATGGGGTGAGAATCATTTTTCAAATTTGGTCTAATCTAGATCATTTACCAAAGATATTGAACTCGGTTTGATCTAAGGACAAGCTTCTTCACACCTCCAAATAAGGGTTATCTTGTACCATGTTGAGTTAAACACTTAGAGTTCATTTTCTAGATTAAACACTAGGTTTGCAAGCCCACAAACATGTCATATGCTATCACAAGATCAAGTTAAGCATAGAAGCAATAGTGATACCATATAAACATCAAATTCATTTGATTTTCATGAATGAACCTAATAAAATTGAACCACTTGAAGGTCCTAAAAAGATTGAAATTGTGACTAGATGTACTAATCATGTCCTTAGCAAGGATGTATGTCATGTCAATCAACTTTTACCTTGAATGGCATGAAGGAGAGGCATGTCACATAAGTGGAGGGTGCATCAACACATATTTAAGAAATCCAATATGTTCAACTCATTCCTTAGCTTACAAAATCTTTTCTCATCAAATGGCTTGGTGAATATATCGGCAAGTTGATCTTCGGTGCCTACACTCTCAATACAAATGTCCCCTTTTTGTTGGTGATCTCTTATAAAATGGTGGCGGACATCAATGTGCTTTGTTCTTGCATGTTGAATCAGATTATTGGTTAGCTTGATTGCACTCTCATTGTCACATAGTAATGGCACTTTCTTGAACTTGATTCTAAAGTCACTCAAAGTGGCCTTCATCCAAAGTATTCGTGCACAACAACTATCGGCGGATATGTATTCGGCTTTGGCGGTTGATAATACAACACTATTTTGCTTCTTTGATGACCATGAAACAAGTGATCTTCCCAACAATTGACATGTGCCCGAGGTGCTCTTCCTTTCAACCTTGCATCCCGCATAGTCCAAGTCAGAATAACCAACTAGCTCAAACTTTGCTCCTTTGGGATACCACAAACCAACATTTGGTGTATGCTTCAAGTACCTCAATATTCTCTTTGTAACCTTCAAATGACTTTCTCTTGGTGAGGCTTATAATCTTGCACACATGCATACACTAAACATGACATCCGGTCTTGATGCGGTCACATATAGTAGGCTTCCAATCATGGACCGATATAACTTTTGATCCACCATGTATCCACTTGCATCACTATCCAAGTTGCCATTGGTTCCCATTGGTGTGCTAATGGCTTTACTATCAATCATTCCAAACTTCTTGATCATGTCCTTGATGTACTTGCCTTGACTTACAAATGTACCATTCTTCAATTGCTTGATTTGAAACCCAAGGAAGTAACTCAACTCTCCAATCATGGACATCTCAAACTCATTAGCCATCATCTTTCCAAACTCATCACAAAAATCTTAATTGGTTGATCCAAATATGATATCATCAACATAGATTTGTAATACAAATAGATCTTTTCCAATCTTGTTTATGAAAAGAGTGGTGTCAACCTTGCCTATTGTGAACCCTTTAGATAGTAGGAAGTCCCTCAATCTCTCATACTATGCTCTAGGTGCTTGCTTCAAGCCATACAAAGCTTTCTTCAACTTGTATACATGGTTGGGCTTCTTGTCATCTTCAAAACCGGGAGGTTGCTCAACATAAACTTCTTCATTGATGTAACCACTGAGAAATGCACTCTTGACATCCATTTGATAGAGCTTGATGTTGTGGGTACAAGCATAGGCTAGCAAGATTCTAATTGCTTTCAATCTAACAACCGAGGCATATGTTTCTCCAAAGTCAAGACCTTCAACTTGTGTATAACCTTGAGCTACTAATCTTGCTTTGTTCCTTACTACTATCCCATCTTGATCTTGCTTGTTTCTAAAGACCCATTTGGTTCCAATCACATTGTGTCCCTTTGGTCTTTCTACCAACTCCCATACTTGATTTCTTATGAAGTTATTCAATTCTTCATGCATAGCATTCACCCAATCAATATCCTTCAATGCTTCATCTATCTTCTTTGGTTCAATGGATGACATAAATGAGAAATGCTCACAAAATGAAGCCAATCTTGATTTAATTTGTACACCTCTTGAAATATCACCAATGATAGTGTCCAATGGATGATCTCTTGCAACATTGGTTGGTTGGAGGATTGGAACTTGATTGCTTACACTTGCTTGATCATTGGGTTGAGATGATGTACTAGCCACTTGATCTTGTTCATTATCATGAGAGACACTTGTACTAACTTGATTTGAATCATCTTGCACAATTGAGTTGGAGAGCAATTGCACTTGATCATCTTCATCATCATTCACTTGCCTAGGCCTCAATTCACCAACATCCATGTTCTTCATGGCTTTTGAAAGTTGAATGCCTCTAACATCTTCCAAATTCTCATTCTCTACTTGTGAACCCTTGGTTTTATTAAATTCAACATCATGAACTTCCTCAAGAGCACCACTATCCAAATTCCAAACTCTATATGCTTTGCTTGTAGTGGAATAACCAAGTAGGAATCATTCATCACATTTCTTGTCAAACTTGCCCAATCTAGTGCCTTTCTTCAAGATATAGTATTTGCAACCAAAAATCCGAAAATATACAATGTTGGGCTTTCTACCATTCAAGAGCTCATATAGTGTCTTCTCTTTCAATCGGTGACAATAGAGGCAGTTGCTACAATAGCAAGCCGTGTTGATAGCTTCGGCCCAAAAAGATTGACTCACATTGTACTCATTAAGCATAGACATTGCCATATCAATGAATGTTCTATTCTTCCTCTCAACAAGGCCATTTGATTGAGTGTACTTGGCCGAGAATTGATGTCTAATTCCAAATTCATCACACAACTCATCAATTCTAGTATTCTTGAACTCACTACCATTGTCACTTCTAACTCTCTTGATGGTTGTTTCAAACTCATTGTGAATGCCTTTGACAAATGATTTGAATGTTGCAAATACATCACTTTTGTCCACTAGAAAGAATACCCATGTGTATCTAGTGTAGTCATCCACTATCATAAAGCCATATTTGTTACCTCTGATACTAGTGTATTGTGTTGGCCCAAACAAATCCATGTGCAATAACTCAAATGCTTTGGTAGTGCTCATCATGATTTTCTTAGGATGGGTGTTTCCAACTTGTTTGCCGGCTTAACAAGAGCTACAAAGCTTATCCTTTTCAAACACAACATCTTTCAAGCCTTTAACTAAGTCATGCTTAACCAATCTATTCAATTGTTTCATTCCAACATGACCAAGTTTTCTATGCCATAACCAACCCATGCTAGACTTAGTGAACAAGCATATAGATAATCTAGCTTCACTAGCATTGAAATCAACCAAGTATAGATTCTCATATCTAAAGCCTTTGAAGATCAAGTTAGAGCCATCTATACTTATGATCTCTACATCATCTACCCCAAATATGCATTTAAATCAAAGATCACACAATTGAGCCATGGATAGCAAATTGAAGTTCAAGCTCTCTACTAGCAACACATTGGATATGCTCATGTCATTGGAAATTGCAATCTTACCAAGCCCTTTGACCTTGCCTTTACCATTATCACCAAATGTGATACTATCATAACCATTATTGCCATTGGTGTTGATTGAGTTGAACATTCTTGCATCACCGGTCATGTGTTGAGTGCATCCACTATCAAGAACCCAATGCCTTCCTCCGGCTTTGTAATTGACCTACAAAAGAAGATCAATTCTTTTTAGGTACCAAAACTTGCTTGGGTCCTTGAAGGTTAGTCACTAAGCTCTTTGGTACACAAATGGCTTTGTTTTTTGAGCCCATCCATGGTTTACCAATGAACTTAGCCTTCACACCATTTGTACCCTTAGTGAGCATATAGCATGAATCAAGCTTTATGAAGGATACATTAGCATTTTTACTCTTGTTTTTGCATTCATGCTCCTTATGACCCACTTGCTTGCAACTAGTGCAAAACCTACCATTATTCTTCACAAAACTAGTCTTGTAAGGAGCAAAGGCCACTTTGCCTTTCTTGGGGGTATAGCCCAATCCCTCTTTGTAGAGAGAAGCTCTTTGGCTACCCAAGCACATAAGCAAGCGGTCCTCATCACCATAAGCTTTAGCTAAGATGTGAGTGAGCTTATTGACCTTCTTCTTGAGCTTCTCATTCTCAACTACTAGTGAGGCAACACAAGTGAGTCCATCACTACTAGATGAGGTAAAAGTGGAAGTGCTACAAGAAGGGTTAGTAGGAGCAACAATGATAGGCATAGATAGTGATTCATCAATTATATAACAAGTTAAACCTACATTACAAGTTTCAATATGCTTCTTTTTATTTTGCTCATCAAGCAAAGAGGAATGAGCCTTTTCAAGCTTTTTGTGAGCTTTGCCAAGCTTCTCATTGGCTTCCTCTAGCCTCTCATGAGATGCATTGAGCTCATCAAAGGCTTGCTTAAGGTCTTTTAGTTCCTTACACAAGCTTTTGCATTTCCTTCTCTTGATGTCAAAGTGTTCTCTAGCATCCTCTAGCATGTCAAATAATTTATCTTTAGTGGGTTCATCATTATCACTATCACTATCATTTTCATTTTCATGTTCATTTTCATCATCATGTTCTTCATCACTTTCATCATCATAAGATTATACCTTAGTGGCCTTAGCCATGAAGCATGATGAAGATTCGAATAGAGAAGGCTTCTCATTGATAGCAATGCTTGTAAGAACCTTCTTCTTGGTGGTCTTGTTATCATCACTATCATCATCATCATCACTTGAGGAGGCATCACTATCCCAAGTGACTACATATGAACCACCCTTCTTCTTGAATGCCATCTTGTCCTTCTTCTCTTTCTTTTCCTTCTTGTCTTTCTTCTTGTTCTTCTTGTTGTCATCATCATTGTCGCTATTATATGGACATTGAGCAACAAGATGATCTTTGCTTCCACACTTGAAGCACCTTCTTGACTCTTCTTTATTCTTGGATGAAGACTTCTTTCTTCTAGCCTGGTAGCCCTTCTTCATCATGAACTTGCTAAACTTCTTGACAAAGAGAGCCATCTTCTCATCATCATCATCATGCCAAGATTCATCTTCTTCACTTGATGTTTCTTGCTTAGCTTTGCC
Organism: Miscanthus floridulus; assembly: GCF_019320115.1. Taxonomy (NCBI): domain Eukaryota; kingdom Viridiplantae; phylum Streptophyta; class Magnoliopsida; order Poales; family Poaceae; genus Miscanthus; species Miscanthus floridulus. The sequence continues at coordinate 32,582,618 of NC_089598.1, read as the reverse complement.
CTTGGATGATGTGGATTTGAATGCCATGCTCTTCTTCTTGTCATCCTTCTTCTCATCTTTCTTTTCCTTCTTTTCTTCCTTCTCATCTTCATCTCTATATGTATCATCGGTCATGATATCTCCCAACACTTGGTTTGGTGTCATGGTGTCCAAACCACTCCTTACTAGAATAGTGACCAATGTGCCAAATCTTGAAGGTAAGCATCTCAAGAACTTATGGGAGAAGTCCTTGTCCTTCACCTCTTCTCCAAGTGCTTTGAGATCATTGATAAGCACTTGAAGCCTATGAAACATCTCCGGCACACTCTCATCCTCCTTCATCTTGAAGCTTGTAAACTTCTCCTTGAGAATGTAAGCCTTTGCACCCTTCATGGCTAGAGTGCCCTCAAATGATTCTTCCAACTTCTTCCAAGCTTCACGTGTCATCTCAATATTCTTGATTTGCTCAAATGTTCTTTCATCAATTGCATCATGAATAGCACTTAGAGCAATGTCATTGTTTTGGAGAAGCACTTCTTCAGCCGCGGTGGGATTATCTGGATCACCAATCTTAATTTTGGTTTCTACAACCTTCCACACCTTTCTATTGATTGACTTGATGTGTGTGGTCATCTTTGACTTCCAATAAGGATAATTTGTGCCATCAAATTGAGGTGGCTTCTTAGTGTTGTTGATTTAAGCTATTTTTATACCGAAGGTTGTTAAGCCTCAAATCATGGTGACCTCGGCCCTGATACCACTTGAAAGGTCCTAATGGCTAGAGGGGGGTGAATAGCCTAATAAAAATTTATACAACAACACTTAACAAAATGGTTAGACAATTATGAGGTGAAGCAAGTGTTGCGCTAGCCTACTCAAAATGCAAGCCACCTACCACAATTCTAGTTTAGATAGTGTCTATTCACACAATAGCTATGACACTACCCTATGTTAGTGTGCTCTCAAAGGCTAACTAAAGAGCCACACCAACCGAGCAAGCAAGCTCTCACAACTAGCTACACTAAAGAGCTTAACAACTAGTTTGCGGTAAAGTAAAGAGAGTGATTAAGAAAGTTGTACCGCCGCATAGATGAAGGAACCAATCAATCACAAGGATGAATAACAATGTAGACCAATCACCTCGGAATCAATGATGAACACAATGATTTTTTTACCGAGGTTCACTTGCTTGCCGGCAAGCTAGTCCTTGTTGTGGCGATTCACTCACTTGGAGGTTCACGCGCTAATTGGCTTCACACACCAAACCCTCAATAGGGTGCCGCACAACCAACACAAGTTGAGGATCACACAAGCCACGAGCAATCCACTAGAGTACCTTTTGGCTCTCTGCTGGAGAAAGGTCAAGAACCCCTCACAATCACCACGATCAGAGCTAGAGACAATCACCAACCTCCGCTCGATGATCCTCGCTGCTCCAAGCCATCTAGGTGGCGGTAACCGCCAAGAGTAACAAGCGAATCTCACAGCGAAACACAAACACCAAGTGCCTCTAGATGCAAACACTCAAGCAATGCACTTGGATTCACTTCCAATCTCACAAAGATGATGAATCAATGATGGAGATGAGTGGGAGGGCTTTGGCTAACTCACAAGGTTGCTATGTCAATGAAAATGGCCAAAGGTGTGAGCTTCAACTGGCCATGGGGCTAAAATAGACGTCCCCACGAAATAGAGCCATTATACCCCTTCACTGGGCACAACACGGGCTGATCGGATGCTCCGGTCATGTTGACCGAACGCTGGACCTCAGCGTCCAATCGCCCAACGACAGCCATGTGTCCTGACTTCAACGGTCACTTGAGTTGACCGAACGCTATGCTATAACTGACCGGATGCTGAGCCACCAGTGTCCGGTCGTTTCCAGTAAGGTTCTAGAAACGCCTTTTGCCCACCGGACGCGTCTGGTCAAGCACGACCGGACCCTACCATCGTTCGGTTAGAGACCCTAGCCTCTGAGCGCTGCCCGACAATAGGACCGGACACACCTCGCCAGCGTCCAGTCGCTGAGCGACCCTGCGTTCGGTCATTTGACTGACACTAGTATCTCTGCTGTTACAATTGACCGGACACGCCGGTTTCTCTGGGACCAGCGTCCGGTCACCTTGTGACTAGCGAGACTAACTCCTTTTCACCTCTAACTTCTTCACCCTTGCTCAAATGTACCAACCACCAAGTGTATCACCTTGTGCACATGTGTTAGCATATTTTCACAAACATTTTCAAGGGTGTTAGCATTCCACTAGATCCTAAATGCATATGCAATGAGTTAGAGCATGTAGTGGCACTTTGATAACCGTATTTCGATACGAGTTTCACCCCTCTTAATAGTATGACTATCAAACCTAAATGTGATCACACTCTCTAAGTGTCTTGATCACCAAAACAAAATAGCTCCTATGGTTTATACCTTTGCCTTGAGCTTTTTGTTTTTCTCTTTCTTCTTTCCAAGTCCAAGCACTTGATCATCACCATGGTATCATCATCATCATGCTATGATCTTCATTTGCTTCATTACTTGGAATGTGCTACCTATCTCATGATCACTTGATAAACTTGGTTAGCACTTAGGGTTTCATCAATTCACCAAAACCAAACTAGAGCTTTCAGAGAACCCGAAAGATCCGCATTTTTTCCTAAGGATCCAATAATGAGAAGGAGTTACAATACTTAATCCATTACATACATCTAGAGTCCTTAAAAATTACATTATTACATTTCCAAAGTCAGAGTGTGGAATATTAAACAACGAAATTGAAAATAACATCTATCGACAATGAATAAGGATCCGTCTATGCCCAACAGAAGAATCCTTCACACAACGATACACCTCAAGCATTACCTGCAACAGGGGTAAATAAACCCTGAGTACACAATATACTCGTAAGACTTATCCGACTAGTGAGAATTATTTCCTGACTCCTAGGGATATGCAAAGCTTTATGGTTTGCTGGTTTCCTTTTTATAGAAAACAATACTAATAGTGAGTCCTTATTTATGTTATTATTAGTAGCCATGATTAAATGATTATCTAGCCATTCTATGTAAGCACATGTTCTACTTTCAAGCAAGAGTTGAGCAATCAGTTCTATTTCATCACCTTTCATCTTTCAGTTCTTACTATTGTGCTAGACCCAAAACAAGCCGTACCGGATTGCCTAGTGATTCACGAATCAATGCCCTCCAGCTAGGTACCCCAAAAACACATGCCCCGCTTATACCCTAGGCACAAGCAGGACCAACCCATCACCCTCCTATCATGGGGTCTAGGTCCCCATCCAAACTTGGACTCCAAGCCCCCGCTCCTAAGTCCCAGACTTAGTGCGGTGCAAGAACTTCCACCATCCCCGCCTCTAATCAGTCAGTCTGAAAAGAGTCGGAACCCACGATAGGAGAGCAACAAGTCTTCTCTACGCCTATACCCAAGTATGTGCTCAGGATAATAAATCTGTGACTTGCCTTGAGACTTATGCAACAGCTTGTCCTTAACCGACATAGACAGGGAAAAAGTGTAACCAAGCTATGCCCTGTTAGCCGCAGGACACAATCTCTTACACCCACCAGTACCCAAACCACATCCCTGCCCGGTCACCATTTTTCCTTTTCACCACTTTATCATGAGTGATCATAATTATCACCTATTATGAGTAACGGCAAGGTTACTCACGCTACCGATACCCTGAGCATAGCAGCTACTTGACCTATACTAGTAGGACTCATAGATAGATATATTTATGTATGTAGTTTCCATAAAATGCATGTAACGTAAGTGCACATCATATATATTTAGTGATCGTTTAAAATAAGGGTTATACACCGGGGCTTGCCTTGGGCAGGTGGTGGGTCAACAAAGTCAGCACCGAATGGCTCTGGGGCTCCCTCCTGTACGAGAATCTCCTCCTCGTACTCCTCAATGACCTCTTTATAGTCCTGTTCGTCCGCAGGCACGAACTCTACCAACTCGTGATCTACATGCATGAAATGATGGTGCAACACTTAGTAATACGGCAACAATAACTCTTAAAATATAAATACATCTATCAAGCTACTAAGTTAGTTCTACTGACTAAGGTGCTAAGTTACCTACTGTTACCACTAACAAGTATGAAGCATGGTATGTACTATCTTAGCAACTAAAGGTATTTCTACTCTTAATTTTGATTTACTCTATATATGATAAAATGAGGAGTACTAGCTACTCTATTTATCAATCTACTCTAGTGCTACAAAATTTACGGTGAGTACATAATATTCTAATGAACCTACTATAAAAATTTTATGGCTAAATTCATCATCAATTTGCCACAAAAATTTCTACAAATATTAATCTACATAATACTAAGCTCTCTAATTTAAATTTATGAACCTATTATTATCACAGCTAACTATAAAATAACTACACCAACAGATAGATAGCATTCTTGTGAACCTAACAATTTTGTTTCACTATTTTTAGACATCTATAAGATTTACTATAAATTATCAAAGTTTAGCTCAAAACTAAATTGAATAAGCATTTATTACCTTACTGGAAAATGGAAAACCTAATTGTACCGCGCGACCCAAAACGTGAGTGGCCTGGCCCAGTTCGGTGCAACGCGCACACACACGCGATGCACGGCGCGGCCCACGCGGGTGCGTGGCCCAGCCGGGCGACGACGATCCACAACGGGGAGGCCTGCGCGTGCCGATTATCTTGCGAAAATGCCCTCGGACTATCCAATAATAGCATGAGTACTAAGCACACTATTCTAATAGTCAGCTAACTTACAATTCCACCCCTCCCCCTTTTCTTCTTTACCATGGCCATACCCTCGGCCTCCCGCGCGCGCACCGACATGGCGGCGTTGGCACCAGGCGGTTACACCAGCCACACTAGTCCCTCCCCATCCTATCTACGGAGCCAATACCTTACTAGGCTTGAACGCGAAGCACTAGGCGAAGGAAGCATGAGCTAGGACACCGCAGTAAGGCCGATCCATGGCGACAGAGCTCCTGCACTGAAATGACGACGTTTCGATGAGCTACAACAACGTCGGAGAACTTGGGGTAGCAAGTGAGCTCAAGGAACCCACCATGGACACAGATGACACAATGGTTCGGCCAGAGACAGCCTAAGCCGAGCTGACCACGTGCGCGCGGACGGTGCGACAGTGCACGGCGGTGGCAAGGCTACATCAGGGACGGCTAGGAGGTGGTAGCGACTAGGCAAAGGTGCGCAGGGTGATTAGTAGGTGGAGGCGAAGTTGGCGGTGCAACGAATTGAAGCGAGCAGCACTGGATTGGGGACTTTGCCTTCGACGCGTGCCACGATGGTCTTAACGACCCAGCGAGAGGAAAGCTCCAAATTGGAGCGTGGCACGATAATGCCCGCTGTGAGCTGGGGTCGGGTGGTTGGCTGACTACGCCGTGAAGCCATGTACGATGAATTGAAGGCACGGGTCTAGCGACCATGGTGACAGAGGAATAGGGGAAGGGAGGCGAGGCTTGGCTCGGTGTTGCCGTGGCGGGACGCGGCTGTCAACTCGAAGCACCAATGCACACGTGCTACAGGCCGATTGGGAACCAACCAAACGCTCAGGACGGTGGGCCGCACGGCCATAAATCACTAACCGACGACGGCGGCTCGGCCCTACGCCTCAGTGGCATGACGCCGGTCAGTGCATCGTCGCATCGAGCATGATATGATGACAAGGGCAGGTGAGCAAGCCCATGCGTGTGTAGTCATGAGGGTCAGCAGCAGCAGTGCCCGCGTGGCGGCAACGATCAGAGCGCAGCGCGTCCGAGGACGCAGTGCGACGTGACGGCGAGCATCAACAGCCAGGCGGACACGATGGCGGTGGCAGAGTGGCCAGGCGACTCCACACACACGGCTGTGGCTAACAGCAGTGCGGTGACGCGACACAACGAGGACCGTGACACGACGAAGCAATGACAGCTGGTTGGCCAGAGCAGTGGGCCCATGACGACGGTGGTGGTGGCCGAGCGGCCAGGTCGCCGGGCGTGGCATGCTCATGCATGTGCGTGCGTGGCATGCCAAGGCGTAGCAACGGTGGCGCGGCCTGCAGCGCGGAGCCAGCGGCAGGACCGACCAACGCGGTGGCTCGCGTGTGGTGTGCGCGTTGGGCAGCAGGCTTGGCGACGCCAAGTGCCGACATGGTGATCGCGCCCAGACGCTGCAATCGTGTCATGCACGCTTTTTAAAGCTGCTTAGAAATCCAACTCGATGGTCTAGTAGCTAAACTAACTATTTAACGCTTGAGATGGGATGTCAAGCTACTAAAACAAACCCTAAAACCATGCTACTACTTAAACCAATTGTCCTATAAAAATTCCCAAACGTAGCCTCGTCAACCCACTTTCTAACTTAAGAAACTTAACCACGTCTTGATCGGTTTCGCGTCGAATATGATTTCCAAGCTATTAAGTAAGCTAACTAGCGAATCCCGTTCTCGGCCGCATGTATTTCACCGTCACCTACGAAGTTTGTACTACAAACTTTATTAAAGTGCCGCATGCGCATTCTATAGTATTCTTGCTCAATAAAAATTAGTTTAGAACCTTAAGTGATAAAACACGACACGAAATATAACATTCATTTCGCGTTTTCGATGAACATTTCAAGTTACGTGTATTGCTTTACACCCTATATTACACATAAGTATGATGATCATGCAGTGTTTTAGTAAAAGAGTATACAGTGTAACACCGAGGGTGTTACACATAGGATGCGCATGGGAAACGACTAGTGGCGCGGGCAACGTCCGGGGCAACACATACCTGTTGCTAGGGCGCTCGCTCGCAAGCCCGACGCGCTGGGGTGCTCGCTCGCTCGCTGAGCGGGTACCGTCCAACACTAGCCTCCTGGATCGGATGTCCGGGCACTAGCAAGTCCCTTTTTTATACATTTTCTTTCTTCTCAAAAGCCTACTCCCTCCATACTCAAAAGTGAAGTCGTTTTGGACAAGGCTTGGGTCAAACATTGAGAATATAAATCATGAATAACTTTTAAGTTGTTAAGTTTAGAAATTTAAAAACCATATGTATAGATTTGTCTTGAAAAATACTTTTATAAAAATTTACATATATCACTTTTTGATAAATATCTTTATAAAAATAAGTAGTCAAAGTTATGTTTTGGAGACCGTGTCACTGTTCAAAACAACTTCAATTTTGAGTATGGAGGGAGTATTTGATAGTCCGCCGTACAAATTATAGGCTACTTTAGTTTTCTCATAATTTAAACTTATTTAACTTCAACCAAGTTCATTAGAAAAACAAACAATATCTACAATATCAAATTTCAATAAGTCATATATGAAATATGTCTTGATATTATATTTATTTGACTTGCAGATTGTTAGCATACTTTTTCTGGAAACTTATGCAAAGTTATAAAAGTTTGACTTAGTAAAAAGTGAAGTGACCCATAAATTATAGACCTTCTTCGGAACTTAGAAAAATTTTCTTTGAAAATAAATTGATCCCTGTGATATTCCTGAACGATTCCAATGAAATTTTTGTGTTCCAAAAGTGGCCAAAACGTAGCAGTTGCCTTCTTCCATTCAAAGTTGGCAACAAGAAAATGAACAATCAAGCAACAAGAAAATCAACAATGAGGAAACAAGTTAAAAAAAAGCTAAATAAAATCATTATAACCAACAAAGTTGTTCCATTAATCAAATAGTAACTTAACATACACGATTGAGAATGAAATAGTTTGAAAATCAGAAAAATGTTGGATTATGTGAAAAAAATATAATAGTTGACGACATATATGAATTGACATATCGAGAATTCATTTCAGATCCCTCATTGTGTTTGAAATATTCTCCATAAATATGTGTGTGTTGCATGGGAATTTATGGTGACAAATCCAAAAAACAAAAATAAGAGACGCTAAAAAAAAGACAAAGAAATACCGGTACAAAGGGAAAAACCGAGCTCCTTCGGACAAATTGGGAAAGTCTGCCTCGGCCGAGTTTCAATTATAGCTGGGCCAAAATGTTTACTTGGGCTAACAATTTATTTAGCTGGGCCAAAATGTTTACTTGGGCTAACAATTTATTTAGCTGGGCCAAAATGTTTACTCGGTGGAATTTCTTCCATCATACTAGTTCATGTTCTTCTGCTAAAAAACAATAAAAAACTAGTTCATGTTCTTAACGTACCGGGCCAACTTGTTACGCTGACGAGGTCTCCCGGACAGGATCGGTGACTGTGAGCGGCGTGGTGACTGGTGTGGATAGGATCCGAGCCAGGCCATGTAGGCTGGACGGCCCAATAATTTTTTGTTACGACTGTAGGTCTGTAGCAGGAGGAAAGAACAGCTGAACAGGCATAATCTGCCTAAAACATTTTCTTCACTGGGCCGAAGTAGGCGAAATGGTTGAGGCCTAAATTTTAGGCCAAAAATAAGCCGGCCCAGTAACGTCTCCTCTGAAATGGGAAACGGACCGTGTACGGGCTTGAACACGGAATTTCTTGTCCCGGTATCTTGCTTTCCGTTGTTGGACGAAATGACCCACAGCATTTTGTTTTTGAGAACATTTGACTCACTGTCGTCCAGCCAAAGGCTCGAAACTCGAGAACCCGGCATTTAGCTAATCTCTTTGCAACACAATAACACATCATCTGTAGCGCCCTACGATATACGCATACGCGTGTAGGTCTCTTGTATTTCCAAATTTAATTAGGATCTACGTACATACGTTCCCGTTTTGAGAGAAAAAAATACATAAACATATATAGCTGTATGTGTACGTACTTGCATTGGTGCATACGTGACAGACAGTTAAGCACACATACAGGTGGCAACCTCCTCCGTCCAATAGTTCGTCGACACGTCGTCGATGCAGATATATTTGGCCTTGGTATGTGTATATTCTCCCGTATGAATATGACGAGCTCACCATATGACGACACGAGGTGCTGGAGGCTTCGGGACCTCAACGTCCTCTCAAGGGTCGATTCCATCGGAGCCACGTAACACTTATGACTTGGATGAAAATGGATCGGATACGGACGGATATCATCAATATTATATTTATTTTTATATTTTTGTCCGGATTCGGATTCGAATATGGATAGTGTCAACTATGTCGGATAGGATACGATTGGATATCGACATCATAAATATGCGATTTGAGTATTCGGATACGGATACGGTATCGGATGTTGGATATCCGGACTCGGATATGGACGGATCTCAACCCATCTAAACGGATTCGATTTCGAATATGGTTGGAAAATATCCATACCGTTTTCATCCCTGCTTATGACCATACAACTGAGGCTATTTTTAATTACACATTTATGAATCTTGTATTATACTTTTGGTACTCTAAACAAATCTCAAATGAAAAAGTTGTTAACTGCGAATTGTAGATCTTGTCGAGCAATGCAAGTATGATGTTGACTTTGTTTCCATTAGACAATCTCAATTGTCTCAAATCCGATAAGAGAACTTATATAGAATATTTAGACACATCAGCGATCTCAAATTTAAAAATTATAACTATAAAGTTTTAGATCTCTTGACCTCTACTATTTGTGTATAAAATTTGTATTGATGTAACTTCACATTAAAAAGTTATGATTTTTTTGTGTAAAGTATGTCACCACCCATTGTGTAGCCACAAATCAGCAATGATAGCCGTGAGCTTTCACCGTCGGTTTGTGGCTACAACGGGCAGTGATATATAACTGCCTATCATTATCGGTTGTAGTTACAAATTAATCGACAGTAAAAGTCCATTCATCCATGTTGATTATACTATTATTATCGGTTGAAGTTATGAACCGACAGTGATACATTATCACTATCAATTTAATTTAGTAGGACTGACAGCGATAATCTAATAGTGATCGCCTTTTGTGTGGTAGTACGTGGCCACAACGGGTGTGTTTGGTTCCCTGGCTATCCCCTGGCCAGGCTTGCAGGAGCCAACTTGAATCTGTTTGGTTGGCTGAATAGGACTCCTAGCCACGCTCCAGCAAGCCACCCAGTGGGTCTTAGCCTGGCTCAAGAAAAACATAGGAGTTGGGCATTTTTCTGGAGCCAGGCCCGAGCCAGCCCCGTTCTTGTTCTTGTCACGTTACTACAGGATTTCTTTTACGCAACGTTTCACTTTGGAGCTCCGAGCCGGGCGTCCTGGTTGCCCGCCGGTTATTCGTGGCCGGACAGCCGGGCCAGCAACCGCCTCGGTTAAATCCTTAACCGAGGCGGGCGCTGTAAAGAAACCATCATGGTTAATGTGGATTAATCGAGGCGGTTTTCTTATAGTGCCCACCTCGGTTAAGTCTGGGCTATAAATACAGCCTCACCCACCCTTCTCCCCCACGGCTTCTCCTCTATTTTTCTGGGTTTTGACCTCAAAACCCTAAAAATTGCCATTTTCTAGGGGGAGAGGTTTTGCCCTTAGATTTTGTGAGGGGGGGGGGCACCGCAAGAGGTTGATTCTCGCTCTCAAATCCTCAATCGTCTCTCTTTTCCATAATTTGGGCGCTTTTTCTCAAGATCTAGATCTAGATCTATTTGGAGGAGAGAGAAATCATCAGATCTAGAGCTACTCGGCTGTCTTTTTTCCGTACTGCTCTGCTTATATGCGCCATTTTTGTTGCTTGTGTGTGCAAGGTGTTCGCGGTCATGGACAGGGAATAGATGTACAAGACATCGAGGCTTCATCCAACTTTCCTAGATCATGTGACAAAGTTTATTGCCGTTGCGAAAAGGCATTGTCTGAGTCTGAAGCGGGAACTCACCATCTATCTGTGTAAGAGCTGCAAGAACCTTCTTGCCCACAAAGATGATACAGTGAAATCTCACTTGACCCGGTACGATTTTATCAAGGATTACACCATCTAGAAGTTTCATGGGAAAGTAGAGGATCCAAGTGCCAGTGCATCTGGAGGACGGAACTCATCGATAGCGATGACAACGGCGGTGAATGTCGAACAACAAACCTCATCAGCAGCGGCCGGCGGGCATGACAATGCTGCTACTAGCGATAATGCAGATCATGATTATATCATGATGGATGATCTGTTCCAAGACACGGCCGATGACGATGATGGGGATGGCGGTGAGGCAGTGAGGGATCCTGAGACTACAAACCTTTTTTAGTCAATCGCTAACTGTCTTGACCACGATGACGTTCTGTTTAGGAGACAGAGGTGGTTGGAGAATTTTAGAGAGATGAAGCAGGTGACAATTGATCCCCTCTATAAGGACTGTCCGAAGCACTAGACGACGCTACGTTTTAACCTCCAGATGCTGATGCTGAAGGCTCGCCATGGCTGGTCCATCACTAGCTTCAATGACCTATTACGTATCCTTGCTGACACATACCCAGAGGGTAACAAGGTACCTGCCAATACCTACCGAGCGAAGAAGCTGATCCGACCAGTGGAGATGAAGCTTAAAAAGTTCCATGCCTACCCTAACCACTGTATCCTATATCGGGGCAAGTATGAGAACTTGCAGAGGTGTCCACATTGTGGTGCGAGTCGATATAAGAGGAATGCCAGTTGTCGCATAGATGTAGACGATGAGAGAGGATCGAAGAAGAAGAAGACAGCCAAAAAGAGTACCGTGAAGAATTAGATCCCGTCTCCTGAGGACGAGGAAGAAGAGGGTTACACGTAGAGGAAAAGTCTAGCCCTATCGATGTGCTACCTACCCATGATCGATCGCTTGCGTGCTATATTCAGGAACCCCGAGGATGCCAAGCTGATGTCCTAACATGCATCTGATGAGCGCACGAAGGACGATGGCAAGCTGTGGCACCCTTCCGATGGAAGCAGTGGAAGCGTTTCAATGCCAAGTTTTGGAAGTTTGGCGACGAGGCGAGGAATGTTAGGTTCGCGTTGAGTACCAATGGGATGAATCTGTTCGGTGACCTTAGCAGCTCACACAGCACTTGGCCAGTCATCCTCACCATCTACAACCTTTCTCTCTGGCTATGTCAGAAGCGTTGGTATCTTTTACTATCCATGATTATTTCTGGACCTAGGTAGCCATGCAATGATATAGATGTGTTCCTAGAGCCGCTCATGGAGGATATGAAGATACTATGGGAAGATGGGGTCAAGATGATGGATGTGTCCCTAAAGAAGTTCACTCTAAAAGCCATCATCTTTGTCACCATCACCGATTACCCTAATCTTTTTTGCTGTCGGGGTAGATCAAAGGTAAGTTAGGTTGTGTAGTTTGCATTGATGGTACCTGCTACACTTACCTTAGTGCATCCAAGAAGATGGTGTACATGAGGCATAGGCAATTCCTCATCAAAAAGCATAGGTACCAGGAAACTACGATGAATAAGTACTTTGACAACCAGAACAAGCCTAAAACTGATGAGCTAAAAGGGATGAGGCACGAGCAAAAGGTGTTTGACATGGTGAAGGGCATAGATGTTGAGTTCAGGAAGAAGAAGAAAGAGGAAGATGGGACCACAACAAGGAAGAGGAAGAGGGATAAGATGGAGGAACCACCTGTCGCCCTCATTCCTTTCAAGAAGCCATCGTGTTTCTTCAAGTACCTATTGTACTGGAAGGAGCTAGATATGCCCCATGCCATCAATTGTATGCGCCTCAAGAAGAATGTCTTTGAAAGCACCATTGGCGTACTGCTAAACATCAACACTAAGACAAAGGATGGTCTGAAGTCACTGATGGATCTTGTCAACCAGGACATCAGGTCCAAAATTCACCCGACACCGGCGACGCAAAGCGAGAAAATTGACTTTCTGGGCGCGAGCTACAACCTGATGAGAGATGAGAAGAGGGTCATGTGCCAGTGGCTTAGGGGTGTCAAGGTGCCAACCATTTTGTCTTCCAACATTAAGAGCCTGGTCTTGATGAAGGACCTCACACTAACCAGCTTCAACACACATGACTGCCACATCATGCTCACGGTGTTTCTTCCAATTCTTATAAGGGATATCGGTCCAGAGTACATGAAGATGGTCGTCACACACATGTCCTACTTCTTCAACTGCATTACATAGAAGGTCATCGATGAAGCTAAGCTGCCTGGCCTGAAATATTTCATCGCGGAGACCCTTTGCCAGCTCAAGATGTGCTTCCCGCCGTCTTTCTTCAATATTATGCTACACCTGATGATGCACATGGTTGATTAGATATAAGAACTAGGCCCCATGTGCCTGCACCAGATGTGGACGTACGAGTGGTTCATGCCAACCCTCAATAGATACGTCCTTAACCATGCCTACCCACATGGCTCTATGATCGAGGCATACACAACCGAGGAGGCCATTAACTGCTACACCAAGTACATCTGGGATGGAAGGGCGATTGGCCTGCCCATCCCTCAGCACGAAGGCAGAACCTCAGGAATGGGTTGCATGGGGAGGAAAGTGCGCACTGATGTATAGTACAAAATAGTGCAAGAAGCTCATCATAGCGTCCTTAATTAGTTAGTGGTTATGGAACCATATGTTGACAAGCACCTAGAGGAGATCCGTGCCGCTCATGATGGACAACGCATGGAGGCATGGGTCTAGAAATAGCACAAGATCAGTTTCACGATGTGGATCAAAGAGCTATAGGACATACCCCGTGGAGAGTCTGATGAAGCGAGGCTTGCGTCCGACCCATCCACCCAAATCACCATGTGGCAAGGGTATGACATCAATGGATACAGGTTCCACACAAAGGGGAAGGACAAGAAGAGCATGGCATAGAACAGTGGTGTTCAATATGACAGCATCGACGAGTCAATGGGGCAGACCAAGACATACTTTAGGCAGATTGAAGAGATATGGGAACTTGACTACGACGGTGACCTATAGTTAGCTATCTTTCGGTGTTAGTGGGTCAAACCAAAGCAGGTTGTCATGAACAAATTTGGGCTAACCACAGTGGAGCTCCAAAGTGTCAGCTACAAAGATGATCAGTGGGTACTAGCAAGCCGCTGCGCACAAGTAGCCTACTGGACGATGCCCAAAGTTAGCAAAAAACATGTGGTTGTGTCCAAAAAGCAAAGGATTATGGGAGCTGATGGTCTCTAGAGCCCCAAAGACTACAACAACTATGCTGAGCTCTCGCTCTTTACTGATCATCCATAGAAGATCAAGTTGTTGGAGACCCACGTCAACAAGACCAAGATGATGCCCTGGTTCTACACCAGTGGTGAGAAGAAGACCGTCGTGAGAACACTTGCTGCAAAATGATATGTGTGCCACACAAATATGTAATAATTTAGTCACTTATTGATTAACATGAACTTTTATGTAACTGATTATTATTGTAATGGAATCATATATATATATATATATATGACCATGGGAGACCGTAATCTGTATGTGTTAAGTGTTTGATTTTTAAAAATAATTTGATATTTGTTGAACTGCTACTACTACTGCTACTGCTACTACTACTACTATTGTTGCTGCTACTGCTACTACTAGTACTACTACTACTACTGCTGCTACTACTACTGCTGCTGCTACTACTGCTGCTGCTACTACTGCTGCTGCTATTGCTGCTCCTGCTATTACTGCTGCTACTACTGCTGTTGCTACTACTGCTACTGTTACTACTGCTACTGCAACTACTACTGCTACTGCTACTGCTACTGCTACTACTACTATTGCTACTACTACTGCTGCTACTACTACTGCTGCTACTACTACTAATACTGCTACTGCTACTGCTACACCTACTATTACTACTGCTACTGCTACTGCTACTAATACTACTACTGCTACTATTGCTACTACTACTACTACTACTACTACTGCTACTGCTACTACTACTGCTACTACTACTACTACTGCTACTGCTGCTACTGCTGCTACTACTGCTACTACTGCTACTACTACTCCTACTACTACTACTACTACTACTACTACTACTACTACTACTACTACTACTACTGCTACTACTACTACTCCTCCTACTCCTACTCCTACTGCTACTGCTACTGCTGCTACTGCTACTACTACTGCTACTGCTACTACTACTACTTCTACTACTACTACTACTGCTACTACTACTACTGCTGCTGCTGCTACTACTACTACTTCCACTGCTACTGCCACTGCTACTACTACTACTGCTGCTACTACTGCTACTGCTACTGCTGCTACTACTACTACTGCTACTACTACTACTACTGCTGCTGCTGCTGCTACTACTACTACTGCTACTACTACTGCTACTGCTACTACTGCTACTACTACTGCTACTGCTACTGCTACTGCTACTGCTACTACTACTACTGCTACTCCTCCTACTATTGCTACTACTACTGCTACTACTACTGCTACTGTTACTACTACTGCTACTACTACTGCTACTAGTACTACTACTACTACTGCTACTGCTGCTGCTGCTACTACTGCTGCTACTACTACTGCTGCTACTGCTGCTGCTGCTGCTACTACTACTACTACTACTACTGCTGCTGCTGCTGCTGCTGCTGCTACTACTACTACTGTTACTCCTACAACTCTATTACTCCTACACTACTACTCCTATGAATTTGAAAAAGCATTACAAATTAAATATCAATTTTAAAATGTTATAAAACCAAAATAACCGAGGAATTTTATCAAATATAAAAATGCAAAATCTTAACCGAGGCAGGCACCGTAAGTCACCCACCTCGGTTAATATTAACCATGGTGGGCACCCTAAATCGCCCGCCTCGGTTAATATTAACCGTGGCAGGCACCCTAAGTCGCCCGCCTCTATTAATATTAACAAAGGCGGTTATCGTAAGCCGCCCGCCTCGGTAAATCATGGCCTATATACTCCTCTAGCCCCCAATTTTTTCTAAGTCCTTTGGCCGTTTCAATTGGACCCCGAAGGGCTGCCCAATTTTCCCACAACCACCGCCATCGCCATCGCCAAGCTCCTCCGCCCCCATCCCTGACCTTGTGCGCTCAGGTGCCTGCCCCCACCACCAAGAGCCTAGAGCACTATCGTAGGCCTAGCCCCGAGAGCTCCACCGCACCATCCGCCGGGGTGCCACAAACCCTAGCTCTACCATGCCATCCTCATCTCTTGCCGGCCGCAGCACCGAGGAGATCCGCCCCGCACCCCACGTAATCATCCCTAGCACTAAGGAGATATGCCCCCATGCTGCCGCATCATCTTTCATGGACCCATCTTCGCCAAACCCTAGCTCCGTTGCATCATCTTTCCTGGACCCATCTTCTCGTCGAACCCTAGCACCGCCATTGTCCACTGCCGGCATGCGCTCCCTCCTCTGCACCAAGAATCTCCGCTGGCTCTGTCTTCCCCAGCTTCTCTCTCGACTCCATCTTCCCCGGCTCCATCTTCCTTGGTACACTGGCTATGATGTTCTTGTCCCCGTGCCTATGATCTGTGATGCCTATGATGTGTTTTTTGTTTCAATTTGATTGTTTTCATTAAATGCTGCCTGTGATGTGTTTTTTGTCACAATGCAAATGCCACTACCTATGATGCCTAATGTATTGGTTAACTGAGCATTTGCCACTGCCTATGATGCCAATTTGATGAACTACTGCCTGTGATGCAATTTTTTTAAACTATGGCAATGCCACTGCCTATGATGCTAATTTCATATTCAACTAAGCACTTGCTGCTGTTTGAATGATTTATTGAGAGATTTCCACTTTGAGATGAATTTGACTAAATTGGGGTCAATTTGAGATGAATTAGGATAAATTTGTGATGAATTTGAGGTAAATTGGGATGAATTTGATGAAATATATGTTACTTGTCTACTTAATTCTCTCTTCTATGCCTGCTGGCTACTGCTCTTATATACTGCTGGTGTTGGCTGCTGCTCTCTGCTACTCCTACAATTATATACTACTGCTACTGGTATATACTACTACTACTCATCTACTCCTACAACTATATACTACTACTACTCATCTTCTACTACTCCTCCTATATACTAATGCTGGTGGTCCTCTACTCCTACTAGTTACTACTCCTATACTCTTGCTACTTACTACTTACTACTGTATCTACAACTACTATTTTCTGGTTGCATGTGATGCTTACTGTTGGCTTATTATCTGAGCGCGCACATGCCTATTTTGAATTGAGCACATGCTGCCTATTCTTGAATTGAGCACATGTTTACTTGGCCAGCCTATTTTGAATTGAGCACATGCTGCCTATTTTTGAATGAGCACATGTTGCCTATTTTGTTGCTTACTATTGGCTTATTATTTGCTTGTGATGCCCTCCCCAAATTTTGCTGCCCTCCTCTGGTTGTGATGCCCTCACTGAATTTGGCTGTCCTCCTCTACTTCTACAACAACTACTACTTCCATAACAACAACTACTCCTCTATACTCCTACAACAACTACTAATACTCTATACTACTTACTACAACTACTACATACTACTTACTACAACTCTACTACTCTTACTACTCTACTGGTGTGTTGGCTGTTGCTCCTATTTTTGACTACCGCTCTACTACTTTGTACTACTCTATACTACTCCTACTCCACCTACTCCTACTCCTAATACTTCTACTACTCTACTCCTCTACTCTACTACTCTACTCCTCTACTCTTACTACTCTACTGCTTCTATACTATTGTTCTACTACTACTCTTAACTACTATCCTATACTCTCTACTCCTACTACTCTTACTACTATCCTCTCTACTCTATACTCATACTACTCTTACTACTATCCTCTACTACTCTCTACTTGTCCATATCTGGCTACTTCCTTCAGGGACGATTTGAGCAGCCCTGCCTTGAATAACTAAGGCGGGCAACCAGGCCAACCGCCCCGAAGCCCACTTGTACGACGTTGTGTAAAAGAATTTGTGTAGTAGTGCCTTCTGGGTCGATTTGAATTTGAACTTCTCTATGGCATATGCAATGATGAACTGAAACTTTGAAAAATGTGCTGAGGCAGTGGCATTTGCAATGATGTGAACCCTTTTAAGCTGAGGCAGCGACTATGATGATCAAATGCTCTCCTACTGGTACTAAGCTCCTAAACTAGGATGACTTGTGTACAAGCAACCAGTTTAGAAGTGATGTGATGACAATGGGGCAAATTTGAGCCAACTATGTACATGATTTTTCTCCAAATTCTTAAATTTTGTACTTTTCTTGTATGATTTTGTACTTTTCTTTTACAATTTTGTACTTTGCTTCACTTTTTGTATCCCTACACGCAATGTATATGAAAATGGATGTAATCTTGTTTTGAAATGAATATATATAATTAATGATTCCTTTATATATGTTTTGAGATGAATATAGCATTGTGTTTATATAATTATGAAATGTTCCTATAACTCTCTCTTTGTCATAGCTATCAATGTCGACCAAGGAGGCTCTTGAAAATTGGCGCGAGGCTACTCCTGATGCGAGCGATGTTGAAGGCTTGTCATCATACGAGAGCATCTAGTACAAGAGCGAGGAACTAACACTGAGACCGGTGAAGAGACCTCATGGTGAAGAAGAAGATGATGTGGACTTTGATCTAAAGGGCGAGGCACGAGGTTCTCACGTGGAGCCACGATAGCCTCTGAAAGATGATACCCAAGCAATGAGGCATGAGGTATGTAGATGAAGTAGTGCATGTTAATTGACACAACGTTCGCGGGCCTCGCACAAGTATATAACTAATGTGAGTTCTTGTCCTCGATAGATACCGATGGTGCCTCTTCATTTGGAGTACCCCGACGGTGAAGAAGGGGAGGAGGAGGAAGCACCCAGTCCCTCCTCGGGCACTTCTTCAACCGTAATGATGGGTAGCAAGAAGAAGTCAGACTTGAAGAGGGGCCAATATGGGAGGCATCAGATTAGCAAGAAGAAAGTGTGTGCGATACACAAGATAGGGCCGAAAGGAGAGCCCTTGGAGCCAACTATCATCATCGGCACCTTCAGCAACCAGTGTTCATGTATAGTCTGGGAGAAGGTGCCTATAACATAGGATGATTGGAGAAAAGTCCCCAAGGACAACAAGGGAAATGTGTGGGGAGAGGTGAAGAGGCGGTTCACGTATCCAGCGGAGGGCTGTGATGAAGACAAGTGCATAGGGCATGCACTTTTTGTTGTAGGCAAAGCGCTTTGCAACTTTAGGTCCATGCTCAATAGGGAGTACATGCAGAAAGGGAGGACACCATTCGAAGACTACAACTTCATCAAGCGTGACGTCTGGGATGAGTTTGTCATGAAATAATCGACCAAATAAGCAAAGGCCAAGGGCAAGAAGTTCTCTGAGCTCTCAAAGAGGAACGAGCTCCACCACCACCTAGGCATGATAGGGTACACCGCAAAGACAGAGAAGTGGTGGCAGGAAGAAAGGGAGGTAGCTGAGGCCGGGTAGCTGAATCCATTATAGGGTGTCGATGAGAGGTCACGTAACTACCTCTATGCCCGTAAGGTGAAAAAGCTAAAGGAGGGCAGGACCAAGTACAATGAGCCAAAGGTCGAGGAGGTGGAGAAGAGGATCCTGGACATCTTTGTGGCCGAGAAAAGTAGGTCCTTTGAATCTCATTGAGAGAGGGACGTACTAACAGAGGCGCTAGGAAATCCCGAGCACCGTGGCCACCGCCGTGGGGTTTCCTCGAGGTAGAGCTAGAAAGACATGGAGACCTAGCAATCTGATGCCAACTCTTAACACATGAGGTAGAGGTACAAGGAAGGGCTCCTCTAGAAAGGCCATGATGAGGTAGTCAAGGACATGATCATGGGGAAGGTAAAAGACGCTTTCACAAGCACCAACCCCAAGATGGTGGAGCTAAGGACACAGATGTTTCACTAGGCTAGCGTGCTGCTGCCACAGGGTCAAGCCACCATACAAGGGTAGATGGTGCCATGGACAGGACAACTCCCTAGGTACCTAGTCAACAACATCATTGAACCAACGAGCTGCATGTTGTAGGTGCCCTTTGGTAGGGCACAGAGGAAGAAGGATGTGGCAACGGGAGTGGCACTGCCACCCAAAAGCAGCGCCATGTATGATGGCAAGCCGATCCCACCCGACTATGCTCGGGTTGACATGATGTGGACCAACAAAGATTTTGACAAGGATGAAATTGACATTCCCACTAAAAGATCAGTACAGGTTCATCGGCGCTACTATCGGCATGCGTGTGCTATGGAACAAGAGCGACATTGTCTTGGACATGCTGACGCCGGCGTCACAGCCCTTACACCCATTGTTGTCTCCCTCAGATGACCCAGGTGATGACGACGATGATGGCAGCGGTGATGATGACAACGATAATGCTGGTGGCCCATGTAGTAGTCCTCTAGGCAGTCCGCCTCCCGGCAACAACAATCCATAGGGAAGCATAGGGGCAGCATCGGGCAATGTGACACCACCGCCTACAAGTGGTTTGAAGTAGGGCTCAAACCAATGTCCTCCCCTACCAAGGAAGCCTATAGATGAAGAGGAGGCCATACCCCCGAACCACACCAAGTCAAGTTGGGTGGCCTATCAAATAGCCAACGAGCACCCGTACTCAACTAAGTTTGAAAGGTATGCTACTAGCAAGCATAGTCAATCTATAATTCATTTCAAGATGATATCTACTTTTCCACTCGCTAACATCTCAAGCCCCAGTGTTGTAGGCTAAAAACACCACCGTTGTTTTGTCCCTGGTTGAATGATTGCCCCAAAAACTACGTGCATGGGAAGTTCATGTCAATCGTGGGCGACCTCCTTGAAGAGAAGTGGGAGGTTAGGAGGTTCCATCTGTGGTACATGGAAGCAGCAAAATGGGCCTAGAAACTTCATCATCAATATTCTGGTGGAGTACTTCCACATACCCACAGATGTCAAGTCATCATAGATTTCCATGACATGCCTAGACTACTGCGGCAAAAGGACATCGACGTCGCCGAAGTCACCTTATTTGCCCTATAAGTTACTTATGACTTTGACACTACTGCATCGATGTAGGTACTTTAGGAACAAACTAATAATGCCATGATGACTTTTTCTTAAAGGATGCAGGCCTATGTAAGCAAGGAATTGGGCAAGGATATTATCTATCTATCTCTGATGCTTATTACAGAGAGAACCATCGTGGGTTACGATGTACCAGACACTCATGAAAAGCTGATGAACTTGAACCCGAAGGAGAGAAAGAAATATAGGGAAGATCTGGTAATCAAATATAAGTATCGAGCGGGAATGTACATCTATGAGGCCATGAAGAAGGTCTGGGAAATGGGTGTGTCATGGCCACCCACCAGTTCAGGTAAGTCCAAAAGATACTTGGAACATATATATATATTATATATATAGTACTAGGATCATGACATCTCATATTTGAACATTTATAATCTGTATTGTGTGAATGGTGCAGCTAGGGCATCATGGGCCACTGCATTGTATTTATAATCTATCCTCTAGACGAAAGGGCCTGTATATTTGACTCTTTGTGGGATACAAACAAAGCAGGGTACAAGCAATTTGAAAGCTGTTTGAGATAGTACGTGATGGAACGTATTCATTTACAGTTAACATACTTGTTGAAAATGTCGTTGACACTAGTGGTTTTTCGTATAGCGCTTATAAGAAGTATGTGAAAGATCCCGACTACTATTGTTGGGTTCATAAACCCGGGTCCCTCGTAAACCCTTCCCTACAAAGGCTCGGCCCAAGTAGACAGCGCATAACTCATGGGCTGGCCCAAGAGTCTAAAACAATAGGCTAGAAGGATGGTCGAGTCACTGACTGAAAGGTCTGGCCGAGGAGGAACAATGCCCGCTTGTCAACTCCGGCGCACCTCTCCGACCGGAGCGCTCAATTCGGTCTCCAGCCACCTCCGGACGTCTCTTCGACCGAAAGGCTTGGCAAAGCACTACCTCCGACTCCGACCCCATGCCTTCGACCAGGGTATGCAAAGACCCTGCTCACTGTTCTTCTCCGACTGGCACAACCAGAGCCGACTAGGACCAACTGACCGGGGATGCCCTCCCAGAAAGGACCAGGGAACGAACGGAGAAAGCAAGGCAAGGCGCTCAAGTCAAACCATAATACCAGGGACCATACCCTGTCACCTGTAGGAACAATACTCTGCAATAGCCCTGACACAAATAGTATTGTAGGCATCGACATTTTCCTCTACAGTATTGTGGGCACCGTTAACTCCCATATGGTAAGGCCCCCACATGCCTCTGGGCATCGACAGTGTTGTGGGTGCCGGGATTTACCGTACCGAGTGAACATGGTGAAATTCCTCACATGCCACTAGGCATCAATAGTATATGCAGGTGCCAACATCTGCCATACCCAAAAGAAGACGATGTAACCTCCCCCATACAACTGATATCCAACAGTGTTGTGGGCGCCTACCATCCTCCTGTACTCAATGGTGTGGGCAACAAGACTTAGAAGCATACAAACTCTCTCCCTCTCACTTGTAAGTCCATCCCCTTCATCTATAAAAGGGGATACGCTCTCTCCCAAGAGACTCAGTTGATTCAAGCTCCTATAAGCTAATCTAGATCGATCAAGTTCACTAGGTCACAACCACAGAACCACTAGGTTCGGACCTCAAGCACAGGCTTGAACACTTAGTTCATAGAGGATCTCCTATCGCTCTCGGCCCTTCTGACCGGAGCCGACCGGACCACTCATGCACCCCATCTTCTTCTCGTTTGTAACCCCACTACGAACTACGAGTACCTAGGCTTAGGAATAAAGTCACCGATCGACTCAAACTGGACATAGGGCACATTGCCTGAACTAGTATAAACCCTGTGTCATTGAATGCTAGGCCACCTCCGATCACAACGTGCGGTAAAACTACAAATATTTACTTGTTGGTCACTTTCTGCACCAACAGTTGGCACCGTTCGTGGGGAAGACGTTGTACGTTCAACACTTTTTGGTCATTGGATGACCCACTTTTATGCCACCCTCACCGTGGTGGGCTCAGGCGATACAACTCGCTTCGGCTTGCTCGAGTTTCTCACTCCCCCACCGGTTGGGATGTGGGTTCCACCCATCTTCGAGACATCCCAGGCCTTCCTCTTCGAAAGCCTAGACTTCATCACCGACCGGCTCGGCGTACTACACCTCCGCGAGGAGGCTCATGTCCCGGCACCCGTCGGAGGGGCGCCCTCCATCGACTCCGAGACGCACGACTTCGATGATGCGGCATCTGTGCTTCATTCTGAGAAAACTCTCTGCTCAAACCCCACTATAAGTAATATGCATACTGTTATTTACTCTTTATCTACTATCTCCCGCCGATCATCCAGAGGGACCATACTGCCCATGCCACGAACACCGTACGTTCGGTTCCCCTACGGCCTTGCGTCGCTCGCGGATGCTTACGCTCGGGGGCTCCGAAGGATGCTGGCGCCATCCCCCTCACATCTGAATTCATGGGAATGGCGAGCTACACTCCTGCCACTCTCCATGAACTCCCAAATGACGAGGGTGAGAGCAACGGCTCTAGCATCGGCGATGTGGCACCTCGCCACCATCCGTCCTAGGAGTGCGCTATGGCAGACGCTCTGGGATAGCCGCTGGTGGTTGTGGAATCTGTGCAGACTCACACCCCTCTAGACCCACGTGCGGGGGCCCTCACGTCTGCACAAGCACACACCGAGCAATTATTACAATGGTGGCAGAACCAGCCGCTGCCTGCGCCAGCGCATTCGGTACAGCACATTGTGCCCCATGCGCATGGCCTAGTGGGTGGCGCCTGGGGTCACGCCTATCAGGTCCAACACAACATCATGAACGAGGGGAACGATCTCCCACAGTTTGCTTGGGCCGGTGAAAGCTCTACTTTGGTTTTGGTTAATTGATGAAACCCTAAGTGCTAACCTAGTTTATCAAAGTGATTACGAGATAGGTAGCACTACTCCAAGTGATGAAGCAATGGCGAAGATCATGACGATGGTGATGGCATGGTGATGATCAAATGCTTGAACTTGAAAAGAAGAAAGAGAAAAACAAAAGGCTCAAGGCAAAGGTATAAATAGTAGGAGCCATTTTGTTTCGGTGATCAAGACACTTAGCGAGTGTGATTACATTTAGGTTAGATAGCCGTACTATTAAGAGGGGTGAAACTCGTATTGAAATGCGGTTATCAAAGTGCCACTAGATGCTCTAACTCATTGCATATGCATTTAGGATCTAGTGGAGTGCTAACACCCTTGAAAATGCTTGTGAAAATATGCTAACACATGTGCACAAGGTGATACACTTGGTGGTTGGCACATTTGAGCAAGGGTTAGAAACTTCACCAGCGGAGTGTCCGCCCATAGAGTGCAGACAGTACGACGGTGCCACCGGCACCCTATATAGAAAAGATGGAGGTCACTAGAAGTGATCGGACGCTGGCCTCGGTTGGACCGACGCGTCCGATCAGTAGAAGCTACAAATAAGCTCACTCCTCTCTCATCGAGCAAGTCAAAGAGGAAGCCAAGAAGGAGCAAGTGATTGTATCATGTGATATGGGACTAACATGTGATCTTATTGATGAATCTTTTTATAAGCCCACTATAGTTGCTCCCACTAACACTTCTTGTAGCACTACTACTTCTACTTCACCTTTGAGTGATGGTCTCACTTGTGATGCCTCATTAATGGTGGAAAATGAGACCCTCAAGAAGGAGGTGAATGAGCTCACTCGTGCCTTAGGCAATGACTATGGTGGAGATGCCCGCTTGCTAAAGTGCTTGGGTAGCCAAATGTTTTCTCTCAACAAAGAGGAATTAGGCTATACCCCTAAGAAAGGCAAGGCAGCCTTTGTCACTCCCAAAGTTAACTTTATGAAGGGCAATGGTCGGTTTTACAATAGATGCAAGCAAGTTGGGCATGTAGAGCAATTTTCAAGATTAATAAGAACAAGCTACCTATTGTATCCTCAATTAAATTTGATTCTTGTTACATGCTTGTTAAGGGTGCCAATGGTGTGAAGGCTAAGTTCATTGGTACACCAATTATGGGCCCAAAGAAGAAGGCCATTTGGGCACCAAAGACCTTGGTAACTAACCTTCAAGGACCCAAGCAAGTTTGGGTACCTAAAAAGAATTGATCTTCTTTTGTAGGTCAATTATAAAGCCGGAGGAAGGCATTGGGTGCTTGATAGTGGGTGCACACAACACATGACCGGTGATCCAAGAATGTTCAATTCAATCAATGAAAACAAGAGCAATGGGATTGATAGTATCACATTTGGTGACAATGGCAAAGGCAAGGTCAAAGGGCTTGGTAAGATTGCAATATTCAATGACTTGAGCATTTTCAATGTGCTACTAGTAGAGAGCTTGAACTTCAACCTTTTGTCGGTAGCTCAATTGTGTGATCTTGGTTTGAAGTGCATATTTGGTGTGGATGATGTAGAGATTATAAGTATAGATGGCTCTAACTTTATATTCAAAGGATTTAGATATGAAAATCTATACTTGGTTGATTTCAATACTAGAGAAGCTCAATTGACAACATGTTGGATCACTAAGTCTAGTATGGGTTGGTTATGGCATAGAAGGCTTGGTCATGTTGGAATGAAACAATTGAACAAGTTGATTAAGCATGACTTAGTTAGAGGCTTGAAAGATGTCACATTTGAGAAGGATAAGCTATGTAGTGCATGTCAAGCCAGAAAACAAGTTGGTAACACACATCCTAAGAAGAGCATGATGAGCACATCTAAGGCATTTGAGTTGATGCACATGTACTTGTTTGGACCAACCACATACACAAGCATTGGTGGAAACAAACATGGATTTGTGATTGTGGATGATTTCACTAGATACACATGGGTATTCTTTCTTGTTGACAAGAGTGATGTGTTTGCAACATTCAAATCATTTGTCAAGGGCATTCATAATGAATTTGAAACAACCATCAAGAAAGTTAGAAGTGACAATGGTTGTGAATTTAAGAACACTAGAATTGATGAGTTGTGTGATGAATTTGGAATTAGACTTCAATTCTCGGCCAAGTACACTCCTCAATCAAATGGCTTAGTTAAAAGGAAGAATAGAACTTTGATTGACATGGAAAGATCAATGTTGAGTGAGTACAATGTGAGTCATTCATTTTGGGCCGAAGCAATCAACACGGCTTGCTATTATAGCAACCGACTCTATTGTCACCCCATGATAGAGAAGACACCTTATTAGCTTTTGAATAGAAGAAAGCCCAACATAGCGTACTTTTAGGTTTTTGGTTGTAAATGCTACATATTGAAGAAAGGCACTAGATTGAGCAAGTTTGAAAAGAAATGTGATGAAGGTTTCTTGCTTGGTTACTCCACTACTAGCAAGGCTTATAGAGTTTGGAATTTGGCTAGTAGTACTCTTGAGGAGGTTCATGATGTGGAGTTTGATGAAACAAATGGTTCCCAAGAGGAAGATGAGAATCTAGATGATGTAAGAGGCACTCAATTGGTTAATGCAATGAAGAACATGGACATTGGTGATATAAGGCCTAGAGAGGTGATTGATGTTGAAGATGACAAGAATCAAGTGCTCTCTAACTCAAATGTGCAAGTTAGTGGTTCTCATGATCAAGTTCAAGCAAGAACTAGTGATGACAAAGTGCAAGATCAACAACAAGTGGCTAGTTCATCATCTCAACCAAGTGATCTATCAAATACAATCAATCAAGTGCAAGTGCTTCAACAAACCAATGTTGCAAGAGATCATCCCTTGGACACTATCATTGGTGATATTTCAAGAGGTGTGCAAACTAGATCAAGATTGGCTTCATTTTGTGAGCATTTCTCATTTGTGTCATCCATTGAATCTAAGAAGATAGATGAAGCTTTGAAGGATGTTGATTGGGTCAATGCTATGCATGAAGAGCTAAACAACTTCACAAGAAACCAAGTATGAGAGTTAGTTGAGAGGCCTAAGGATCATAATGTGATAGGAACCAAGTGGGTCTTTCGAAACAAGCAAGATCAAGATGGGATAGTAATAAGGAACAAAGCAATATTAGTGGCTCGAGGTTACACTCAAGTTGAAGGTCTTGACTTTGGAGAAACATATGCCCCGGTTGTAAGATTGGAAGCAATTAGGATCTTGTTAGCCTATGCTTGTGCCCACAACATCAAGTTGTACCAAATGGATATGAAGAGTGCATTTCTCAATCGGTACATCAATGAACTTGTGTATGTTGAGCAACCTCCTAGTTTTGAAGATGAGAAGAAACCCAACTGTGTTTACAAGTTGAGAAAGGCTTTGTATGGATTAAAACAAGCACCTAGAGCATGGTATGAGAGATTGAGAGATTTCCTACCCTCTAAGGGATTCAAGATGGGAAAGGTTGACACCACTCTTTTCACCAAGAAGCTTGGAAATGACTTGTTTGTAATGCAAATATATGTTGATGATATCATTTTTGGGTCAACAAATCAAGATTTTTGTGAGGAGTTTGGCAAGATGATGGCAAGTGAGTTTGAGATGTCCATGATTGGAGAGCTTAGCTACTTCCTTGGTCTTCAAATCAAGCAAATGAAGAATGTCACATTTGTGAGTCAAGGCAAGTATATCAAGGACATGCTAAAGAAGTTTGAAATGGATGATGCTAAAGCTATTAGTACACTAATGGGGACAAGTGGAAGCTTGGATAGTGATGCTAGTGACAACATGGTGGATCAAAAGATGTATCGGTCTATGATTAGAAGCCTACTCTATGTGACCGCATCAAGGCCGGATGTGATATTTAGTGTATGCATATGTGCTAGATTTCAAGCCTCACCAAGAGAAAGTCATTTGAAGGCATCAAAGAGAATATTGAGGTACTTGAATCATACACAAAATGTTAGATTGTGGTATCCCAAAGGAGCAAGATTTGAGTTGATTGGATATTCGGACTCCGATTATGCAGGATGCAAAGTTGAGAGAAAGAGCACATCGGGCACATGTCAACTATTGGGAAGATCACTTGTGTCTTGGTCATCGAAGAAGCAAAATAGTGTAGCACTTTCAACTATAGAAGTAGAGTATATTTTGGCCGGTAGTTGTTGTGCTCAATTACTTTGGATGAAGGCTACTTTGAGTGACTTTGGAATTAAATTCAAGCAAGTGCCATTGCTATATGATAATGAGAGTGCCGTAAAGCTCACCAACAACCCGGTTCAACATTCAAGGACAAAGCATATTGATGTCCGCCATCATTTCATAAGAGATCATCAACAAAAAGGGGACATTTGCATTGAGAGTGTGGGCACCGAAGATCAACTTGCCGATATCTTCACCAAGCCACTTGATGAGAAGAGATTTTGCAAGCTAAGGAATGAATTGAACATACTTGATTTCTCAAATATGTGTTGATGCACCCCCCATTATATGACATGCTTCTCCTTTGAGCAAAGCAAGGTAAAGTTGATTGATATGTCATCCATCCATTGCTAAGGACTTGTTTAGTGCATCTAGTCATTCCTATCATGTCCTAGGTTCATTCATTAAAATCAAATGAATTTGATGCTTGTATGGTACCAATATTGCTTGTGTGTTTGAAATGATCTAGTGGTAACATATGACATGTTTGTGGGCTTGTAAACCTAGTATTTGATCTAGAAAATAAGCTATAAGTGTTTAACTCAACATGGTACAAGATAACCCTTATTTAGAGGTGTGAAGAAGCTTGTCCTTAGATCAAACAGAGTTAAATATCTTTTGCAAGTGATCTCGATTGAACCAAATTGGGAAAATGATCCTCATTTCACATGGTTTCACCTCAACCTATCTATAATTTTAGCTCACCTTTTGTGCTAATTGTTGACAAAGGGGGAGAGAAATTCACAAAGATAGTAAGATAGGAGGAGTAAGATAGGAGGAGCAAACAAATGAAATGATATTGTAAGGGGATCAATAAAAAATGCACACAAGTAGAGGGAGCAAGCTCATAAACTTGTATGTTGTATTTGAATGTGCATTTCATATATTTGCTTGCATGGTACAAGTTTTAAATTTCAATATCCATGCTTATATGGTGTATGCTAGTTATAGGCTTGAATGATGAAATGAGAAACTAGCATGCATAGGCTAAAGTAACTATACTTATGTTCATTTTATGGAAACTAGACCCTTGCTTGTAATGATGATCTCATGGGGTATTCTAGTTTTTGTGTATGTATAGTTACTAATGGTGCTAAGGATGGTATATTGGTGCACTCTAATTGGTATCATGCTTCAAAGGTCCATCTCTTATACCTTAGCATCATACGGTAGAAATTGTCTCATATATTTCCTATCTAAGCATATGTGCAAGCTACAATCCAAACTCTTAGCACATATGTAGGGGGAGCAATTGCTACCATTTGGAGTTCATGAAACTTGTCCATATTCTTTTACACATGGTAAATATGCTTGGGCAAGCAACATGGATTCAATTAAATCTCAATTCATATCTTTGTGTAAGGGTTGTCATCAATTACCAAAAAGGGGGAGATTGAAAGCTCTACTTTGGTTTTGGTTAATTGATGAAACCCTAAGTGCTAACCTAGTTTATCAAAGTGATTATGAGATAGGTAGCACTACTCCAAGTGATGAAGCAATGGCAAAGATCATGATGATGGTGATGGCATGGTGATGATCAAATGCTTGAACTTGAAAAGAAGAAAGAGAAAAACAAAAGGCTCAAGGCAAAGGTATAAATAGTAGGAGCCATTTTGTTTCGGTGATCAAGACACTTAGCGAGTGTGATCACATTTAGGTTAGATAGCTATACTATTAAGAGGGGTGAAACTCATATTGAAATGCGGTTATCAAAGTGCCACTAGATGCTCTAACTCATTGCATATGCATTTAGGATCTAGTGGAGTGCTAACACCCTTGAAAATGCTTGTGAAAATATGCTAACACATGTGCACAAGGTGATACACTTGGTGGTTGGCACATTTGAGCAAGGGTTAGAAACTTCACCGGCGGAGTGTCCGTCACGTAGAGTGTGGACAGTCCGACGGTGCCATCGGCGCCCTATATAGAAAAGACTGGGGTTCATAGAGTGACCGGACGCTGGTGGTGCAGTGACCGGATGCTGGGTTCAGAGTCCGGTCAGTGACAATAGTAAGCACATAGTCTCGGTCTTGTGATCGGACGCTGACGTGTAAAGTGACCAGACACTCTTGGTCTGAGTCCGGTCAGTGCTGACATACACTAACATGAGGCGCACAGAGAAAACGTTGAGTGACCGGACGCCGGGTGAGTCCGGTCGAGCATGACCGGACGCGTCTGGTCGTGAAATTTCGCATTTGGAACCTTACTGGAAACGATCGGACACTGGGGTCCTGCGTCTGGTCACTTTCTAACTAATGCGTACGGTCATCACTTGACCATTGAGATCGGGTGATTGGCATTTGAAGCCGATGACATGTGGCAAGCATTGGGCGACCGGACACTGGGGTCCTACGTCCGGTCGAACTGACTGGAGCGTCCGATCACCCTGAGTTGTGCCCAGTGAAGGGGTACAATGACTCTATTTCGTGGGGGCTTCTATTTAAGCCCCATGGCCAGCTCAAGCTCACTCTCTTGGCCATTTGCATTGACATAGCAACCTTGTGAGCTTAGCCAAAGCCTTCCCACTCATCTCCATCATTGTTTCATCATCATTATGAGATTGGGAGAGAATCCAAGTGCATTAATTGAGTGGTTGCATCTAGAGGCACTTGGTGTTCGTGTTTTGCTGCAGGATTTACTTGTTGCTCTTGGTGGTTGGCACCACCTAGACGACTTGGTGCAGCATAGGAGGATTGGCATAAGTCGGTGATTGTTCGTGGCCATCTTCGATGATTGTGAGGGGATTTGTACCTTCCCCGGTGGAGCACTAAAAGGTAACTCTAGTGGATTGCTCATGTTATTGAGTTACCTCACTTGTGGGTAGGTTCTTGTGGTGTCCAAATTGTGTGGATGAGGTTTGTGCAACACCTCTTAGCCGCCGAACCACCAAGTGTTGGTCGACACAACGGAGACATAGCGTGTTGGCAAGCACGTGAACCTTGGGAGAAATTGGTTGTCTCTTGCCATTTGGTATTCTCCCGGTGATTGATTTAATATTCACCTTATGATTGGTTCACTCCTCTACACAGCGGTATAATCACCCTACTCACTCATTTATATTCTTTCAAACTAGTTGTGGCAAGCTCTTTAGTGTAATTAGAATTGAGAGCTTGCTTTGTTATTTTAAGTTCATCTAGTGGAGCTCTTTAGAGTATCAAGATTGAGAGCTCTTAGTGAGTAGTAACATTGCAAGTTATGTGCCTAGTAATCATTGCAACTAGAATTATTGGATAGGTGGCTTGCAACCCTTGTAGAGCTAGAGCAAGTTTGCATTTCACTATTTGTCATACTAATCAAATTGCTCTAGTTGATTTGTAGATTTTTAAATAGGCTATTCACCCCCCTCTAGCCATATTAGGACCTTTCAAGTGGTATCAAAGCTGTGGTCACCATTTGATTGAAGGCTTAACAACCCTGGTGTCAAATTATGGCTCAAGTTGTGTTCAACCATGTGGGGGCAAACCACCATTCTTTGATGGCACATGATGTGATTATTGGAAGAGAAAGATGAGGATGTATCTTGGTTCAATCAATAATCAAGTATGGGATGTGACCGAGAATGACTATGCTGTCATTGATCCCGACAATCCCACCAACCTAGACAAGACCAACAAGCAATGCAATACAATGGCTCTCAACACCATATACAATGCCATTAATTCCAAGGTGTTTCAGCAAATCAAGGATTGTGAAAGAGCTAATGAGGTATGGAGGAGATTGGAGGAAACATATGAGGGCACACCGGCGGTGAAGAGTGCCAAGTTGTACATCCTCAAAGATAAGTTGACAAGCTTCAAGATGAAGGATGATGAGAGCATTCTAGAGATGTTCCATCGGTTGCAAGTAATTGTTAATGACTTGAAGGCTTTGGGAGATAAGATCAAGGATGATGATGTTTCTCATCGGTTCTTGATGTGCCTACCTCCAAGATTTGAGATGTTGAGATTGCTTATCATAAGAGGAGGATTGAAAGAGATTACTCCTAACCAAGTACTAGGTGATGTCATGACACAAGAGACATACTATGTGGAAAGGGAAGGGGTTGACAAGGATGATAAGAAAGAAGACAAAGACAAGAAGAAGAAGAAGAGTGTAGCATTCAAGGCTAGCTCATGATCCAAGAACAAGGGCAAGTCCAAGAAAGAATCAAGTGATGATGAGGATCTTAGTGACATTGATGATGAAGCCATGGCTCTATTTGTGCACAAGATGGGCAAATTCATGAAAAAGAAGGGCTATGGTGCAAGAAAGAGAAGAGATCACACAAAAAGCAAAGAATATGTGAGAAGATGCTAAAATTGCAAGAGCCTCGATCACGTTGTAGTGGATTGTCCCTACAATAGTGACAATGATGAGGATGAGAAGAAGAAGGATGAGAAGAAGAAGCACAAGAAGGACAAGAAAGAAAAGAAGGAGAAGAGGATGACCTTTCAAAAGAAGAAGGGTGGAGGATATGTGGTCACTTGGGATAGTGATGGCTCTTCGGATAGTGATGACTCTAGTGATGATGG
Source organism: Miscanthus floridulus (assembly GCF_019320115.1). NCBI lineage: Eukaryota > Viridiplantae > Streptophyta > Magnoliopsida > Poales > Poaceae > Miscanthus > Miscanthus floridulus. Next base: position 32,550,125 of record NC_089598.1, on the reverse strand, counting down.
CAAGCAATCTATCAAGAAAGCACTAGCAACCGGCATCGGGCCCGGCACAATGATGATGTCCACCGGGCGGCGGCAAGAGCAGGTGACATGGATCCTGGCCGAACCATCGAGGGGAGCGGTGAAACATGCCCTAGGCACGGTCACCGACCGGACAACCGGAGTCCTAGCCCTAAGGGTCTAGGGCCACGGGCCTTTGACCGGCGGATCTAGAGAGCACCGTTCCCACAACGCTTCTGACCGCCCACCAACATCACCAAGTACACCGGGGAGATAAACCCCGGTATTTGGCCCAAAGATTTTCGGCTCACCTGCCAAGCCGGAGGGGTGCATGATGACTATTTCATCATTCAATATCTCCCCATCTATGTGGGGGAACATGTTCGGGCATGGCTTGAATTCCTCCCACATGACAGCATCCGCGACTGGGAGGACCTCAAGAGGGTCTTCGTCGGAAATTTCTAGGGGATGTATGTCCACACTAGGAACTCCTGGGACCTCAAGAGTTGCCAGCAGGAGCCCAGCGAATCCCTACGGGACTACATCTATAGGTTCTCTCAACGATGCAACTCCCTCCCTGATGTCATCGATGCGGACATCATCAGCACGTTCCTCTTTGGGACGACCTGCGAGTCCCTAATCCACAAGATTGGATGCCTGAAGCCCTGTACCACCCGTGACCTGCTCAATGTTGCCACTAACCACGACTTCGATGAGGAAGCGGTCGGAGAGGTCTTCAATGGAGGCCGAGACAAAGGCAAGGCCAAGCGCATGGACCAAGATGAGGGCCCCTCCACATAGAGGGGCAAGAAGAACAAAAAGGACCGATGCCGACTGGACAACATCGCGTTGGTTGCCGCAACTGACCGCACGGGCAAGCAGCCCCAACAGGGCCTACCTGACCACTTCAACAAACTCATAGATAGCCCATGCACCAACCACACCTACCCCGTCAAACACCTCTACAAGGACTGTGAGCTCCTCAAACATTTTCTATGATAGGCTGGTGGGCCAAAAGAAGGGGACGACAAAGTGGCGACAGCCAAGAAAGGAGGCATGGCGGGCAAGGACGGAGATGGGTTCCCAAATGCCGATGAATGCATCATGATCTTTGGTGGATCTGACATCATTTGGTCCAAGCGCCAGCACAAGGTACGCTATAGGGAGGCATGGCCGCTGAGACGGCCGTCCCCTCCTTTCTTAGCTGGTTGGAATCTCCAATCACCTTCGATCAGAGGGACCATCCCTCCCATGTCATGAGACCGGGACGCTACCCGCTCATCATCGATCCTATCATTTGCAAGAAGCACCTCACCAAGGTGCTGATGGACGGAGGCAGCGGCCTCAACATCCTCTACGTCGACACCCTCGACACCATGTGCATCCCCCAATTGGAGCTCCACCTGGCGGGCTCTCCCTTCCATGGAGTGATCCTGGGAGCGTAGGCATACCCGCTCAGGCAGATCAACTTGCCCGTCACGTTCGGTAGCCGAGCCAACTTCCGCTCGGAGGTTCTCACCTTCGAAATGGTGGACTTTCTTGGATCCTACCATGCCATCTTGGGGCGGCCATGCTATGCCAAATTCATGGCAATCCCCAACCACACCTTCCTCAAGCTGAAGATGCCAGGACCGAACGACATCATCACCGTGAGCAGCGCCTTCTCGCACGCCTTCACGTGCGACCATGAGCACTATGAACTTGCCACTGCGGTCATCAACTTGTTCGAGCTCCCACGGCTCAAGGAATCATTGATCCTGGCAGTCCTAGACTGCAACAAACCAACCTCCTCGTCGGCCTTCCGACCGCTCGAGGAAACCAAGGCAGTGGGAATCGACCCCACCGACCTAGCTCCTAGCCAAATAGGAACATGAGCTCATTGATTTCCTGTGCGACAACCGCGATGTCTTTGCATGGCAGCCTTCTGACATGCCGGGCATACCACGAGGGGTCACCGAGCACGCACTATGCCTCATCCTGGGCTCGAAGCCCACCAAGCAGTGCCTGCGTTGCTTCGACCATGAGAGGCGCAGGGCCATAGGTGAAGAGATCGCCAAACTCTTAGTAGCTAGATTCATCAGAGAGGTATTCCACTCTGTCTGGCTTGCTAATCCTATTCTTGTTAAAAAAGAAGACCAGGAAGTGGAGAAATGCGTTGACTATACTGGCCTCAACAAAGCATGTCCGAAGGATCACTTTCCTTTGTTGCACATAGACTAGATAGTCAACTCCACCTCAGGCTACAAGATCCTCTCCTTTCTAGATGCCTACTCAGGCTATCACCAGATCACAATGAAAGAGTCTGATCAGCTTGCAACCATGTTCATCACCCCGTATGGTTCGTACTGCTATGTAACCATGCCATTTGGCTTGAAGAACGCTGGTGCCACCTACCAAAGGTGCATGCAGCAATGCTTCGCCGAACAAATCAACCCGCTCGATCAGCCTGACCAAACCGAGCGGCCAAGACCAACGATCGCCGTCTATGTTGATGACATAGTGGTCAAAATAGCTCAAGACTATGACCTGATTGCAAACTTGGCCGCAACGTTGATGAACCTCCGAAGGTTCAACATCAGGCTGAATCCCAAAAAATGTGTTTTCAGGGTTCCAAAGGGGAAGCTGCTAGGATACATTGTGTCTGAGCATGGCATCGAGGCCAACCCCAAAAAAATCACGGCCATCTCCAACAATGGGTCCCATATGCAACGTCAAGGGCGTGCAAAGGCTCACCGGCTGTCTGGCTGCCCTAAGTCGATTCATCACCCGACTCGACGAATGGGGATGCCACTCTACAAGCTCCTAAAAAAGATGGACACTTTCATCTGGACTAAGGAAGCCCAGTAGGCCCTAGAGAGCCTCAAAGCGTCCCTAACATCAGCCCCAATCCTCATCACTCCCGAACGAGGAGAACCCCTTCTCCTCTACATTGCGGCCAACAACCATGTGGTAAGCGCCGCGCTGGTCGTCGAAAGGGAGGAGCTAGGACACCAACTTAAGGTCTAGCGGCCTGTATACTTCATTGGCGAAGTACTCACTGACCCCAAGGTCCAGTACCCCTAGGTGCAAAAACTCCTATACGTCGTGCTGATGTGACCCGAAAGCTCCTGCACTACTTCACCGACCACGAAGTCGCGGTCATCACTTCATACCCACTCGGGGACATCATCCGCAACCACGATGCCATGGGATGAATCTCTAAGTGGGCACTCAAACTCATGGGCCATGACATGTGGTACGTACCCCGTACCGCCATTAAATCTGAGGCTCTTATGGATTTTGTCGCCGAATGGATAGAGGTACAGCTACCGACCCTAGACGTCACCCATGAGTACTGGATAATGTACTTCGATGGGTCCATAATGGCACCCAGCTCAGGGGCTGGAGTGGTTCTGATCTCCTCGGACAGGAGTAGGCTCTACTATGCCATCCGCCTCCACTTTTCAGCCTCAAACGACGCCGCGGAGTACAAGGCCCTCATCAACAGACTACGCATCGCCATCGAGCTTGGTGCTACGCGACTCTATGTTTTCACGGCGACTCAGAGCTCGTTGATCAGGTCATGAAGGAGTACTTCTGCAAAAGCCCCCTCATGGCAGCATGCTACCAAGAGGTGCACAAGTTTGAGGACAAATTCTAGGGGATTGAGCTACATCACATCCCTCGAAGGGACAATGATGCCGTCGATTTTCTTGTAAAATTGGCTGCCAGGAGGGATGCATCACCAAGTGGGGTCTTCATCAACGACATCCATGAGCCATCCGCCCGCATCCTGGAAGGTCTGATCTAGACACACCCCGATGCCCAGCCGACACTCGAGGGCTCTGACCCCAATGCTAAGCCAACACCCAGGGGCTTCAACCCCAACGCCAAGCTAGTGCTTGGGGGCTCCGATCCCAGTACCTCCATGATGATGTCACCTACAAACATCGCTGTATTGGCACTCGATCAAACCGACTGGTGAGTGCCACTACTCGCCTACCTCCTTGAGGAGGTTCTCCCACCTAAAAGGACTAAAGCCCAATGGATCACTTGACGCGCCAAGACCTTCGTCGCGCTCAGTGATGAGCTCTACAAACGAAGTTCATCAGGAGTGCTCATGAAGTGTGTCCCCACTAGCCAGGGGAAGCAGCTCCTCCTTGAGGTCCATGCCGGGATTTATGGACATCATGCGGCCCCAAGGTCGCTGGTCAGAAAAGCCTTTCACCAAGGTTTTTACTGGCCCACCGCGCTATGAGATGCAGAGGAGGTCATCCATAGGTGTGAAGGATGCCAGCTCTATGCTCGGCAAACCCATATGCCGGCACAGGAGCTCCGAACCATCCCCATCACCTGGCCATTCATGGTCTGGGGCCTCGACATGGTGGGGCCCCTCAAAAAGGGCCCAAGCGGCTTCACTCACCTACTCGTAGCAGTCGACAAGTTCACCAAGTGGATAGAGGCCAAGCCCATTACCAACATCTACTCAGAGGTGGCAGTCAAATTCTTCCTCGACATCATCTACCAGTTCGGCGTTCCTAACTATATCATCACTGACCATGGGACTAACTTTACCGGAAAGAAATTCCTAGACTTTAGCGATGGATACGACATTAGGATCGACTAGGCCTCGGTCGGACATCCATGAACTAACGGTTAGATCGAATGTGCCAACGGCATGGTCCTCCAAGGACTTAAGTCATGCATCTTCGACCGACTCAACAAGTACGCCAAGCGATGGGTTGCAGAGGTCCTAGCGATCCTCTGGAGCCTAAGAACGACCCCAAACTGATCGATAGGGTTCACACCTTTCTTCCTGGCCTACGGAGCTGAGGTAGTGCTGCCCTTCGACCTCGACAATGGCGCCCCAAGAGTGAAGGCTTTCAACCACGACCGAGCCGTGGAGGCTCAACAAGACGTAGTCGACCTACTCGAAGAGGCCCATGAGACTACCGTCATCCGCTCCGCTCACTACCAACAAACCCTCTGCAGGTACCATGAAAGGAAGATCAGAGGGAGGATACTCGAAGTCGGCGATCTCGTACTCTAGAGGACCCAATCAACGAAGGAAAAACACAAGCTCTCTCCACCATGGGAAGGGCCCTGTACGATGACCGAAGTAATCCGACCGGGCACCTATCGACTGGAGGACAACAACGGCAACGTTCTCACCAACACTTGGAACATTGAACAACTACGTTGTTTTCCCCCTAAATTTGGTCTAACCGCTTTTTAGTCAACACTTGCCCCTGTAAAAGCAACCCAGCCCGAACACTTTCATCCTATATCGCTCGGGGGCTCCATAAGGGTACAATACTGAATACTACCTCTCATTTTTACTATCTTTTTTACTGTCACATGGTAAACAACTTCATCCCTGAACGGAAGCGCATTCCTTTTCCTTTGATTGCCCAACATAACTTTTGTTCTTACTCCTTACCGAACGCACCCCACCACGACCTACGGTTACAAGCAGCCAAGCCCCGCAGGCCATGCCTAGGCTCTTAAAAAAGCTGCAGCCTATGAAACTAACGGGCAGGTACGAAAAAGAAAGGACAAAAACAAAAGATATGCTAGGATGAAAACAAGGAACAGATAGTGATTCTATAAAAAACAGTACTGATGTATTCATTGATATAAAAAACTATTCACACAGGGACTCACCCACAAACTCAGCTATTACATTTTCTACTGCTACTCCAAATACTACTATGGCCGCTCAACAACATCGCCTGAACGCTGCCAGACATAACCACCTCCACTGGGGCCTCGCCTGGTTCTGCTCCCTCGACTTCAACGAGCACAACGGGTACCTCAAGGGACCCACCTGGTTTTGCTCCCTTGACTTTGGCGAGCGTAATGGGTACCTCAAGGGCATCGCACCCATAGATGCTCAGCACAAGAGCTTGGAGCTCCTGACCTTCTCATGCAGTCGAGGTAGCTCCTAGTCAGGGATGCTGCTACCAAGGTACGGCCGCCATGGCTAGAAGAGATCTCATCAAACTTTATGAACTGGCTAACCTGAGCAGCTATAGGCGTGGAACCCTCCACCAACATGATCCTGAGCAACTTCCCCCTGACAAGACTCGCCCGGTGAAGATCCACTGGAGAAAGTCCACACATGGCTCCATCCCAAAGAAGGCCTCGCAGATGAATCTATCACCACCCCGAGCAGCCTTCAGCTCGACATCGCACTACGGATTCACAAAAGGATCTATAAGTCCTCCCCCTCGCTCACCCCCTCTCTCACTTAGGAACCGCTGTGGCATACAGGCACTCTCGAAGAGGAAGAGGAAGGAGGAGAGACAATAGTTGGAGAATAGGCAAAGGACTACGACGGAGAGCCCTCTCCCTCCACCTATTTAAGGAAGAAACGTGTCAGCCGAAGAGGGGCAAAAGATCAGAGCAAAAAACTCTCTCCCTTCCCCCATTCAATGCGGATGGGAAACAATGGGACACACCCTAACCGATAGGACGCACGCTAGCCGATGGAATGACACCGGGTCAGACGGAACGCTGCCTGGTGAGACGAAACGTGGCATGGGTATGGCCCACCACTATCGCATGACTGGGCATGAAAACCAAAATGTCACCACACGCAGGCAGCTCTCTGTACCCCTAGGCGGGACTTGGAAAAACCCAAAGCAGGATCTCCACTGGGAGAGACCATTGGGCTTCCTAAGTCGATCGAACGGCTCAGAAAAACATACCGAGAGACAGGTAGGAAGCGAAGGGATGCCCCATGTAGGCCATGCCGACTCTGTCATGAACGATAAGCACGGGTCTCAGTCGGATGTTTCTGACTGAAGCTTTCCAAACCCCGTCACTTAAGTCATCAAGGTAAACACTACCAACCCCCTCTATTTCTTTATAATCATTTCCTACATCCATACGCGCATTCATTCCATTCACCCATGCCTCCCAGATGATTCGGGCCCTAAACCGCTTGGGGGCTCGAGAACTAAGCATCGCATGTGCAGCAAAATGCATCACAACGCTTTGTGTTGTGTCACAAAGCGCTGGTTGCCTCATTCGACATGAGCAACCAACAGAGCTAGGGGAGAAAAACATAGATTAGCCCCATGCGGCTCTAGCCTAGTCTAGCAGATAGGGTCATCTCAACCTTCTTGTTCGATCCTGAACCTCTTGCCAAGCCTATAGAATCTCCATCGAGGGGAGACCGTTAGGCCACCCGGGTCGGTCTCAAAAATGACCCAGGCATCTATCGGGTTGCAGGTAAAGGAGCAGTGGAATGTCACAAGAGGGCTATGCCGACCCCATCACAAACGATAGACCCGGATTCCACTCGATCATACCTATTAGCGAACACACCGAGCACGTCACTCGAGCCTGAGCGATTGGGACAAGCGACAAAAACTTAGCCCCTCCGGTTGTGAGGAACCGAGGACGGGGTAACACACACAAACTCACACCAACCCCTACTAAGTCCCGACAGGGCTCAGGGGCTCAAGACACAAAAACGACTGGGTCTGTGACCCCGAACTCGCTCCATCTGGCTACGCTCCGACTGCGCTCCAAAAACACCCGGGTTTGTGACCCCAAACTCGCCCCATCCGGCTACGCTTCAACTGCGCTCCAAAAACACCCAGGTCTACGACCCCGAACTTGCCCCATCTGGCTACGCTCCGACTGTGCTCCAAAAACACCTGGGTCTGCGACCCCGAACTCGCCCCATCAGGATACACGAGCTTCGGCTCGCCCGATCCCAAACTAACTAACTAACTGCCTTAGTTGCGCAGGCCACACCAAGGCCTAGATCCACGACTCTGACTCGCCCAATCCCATGGCGTGCACCGATGCCAGGATCCGCAAGCTCTGTCTCATCTGATCCCTAAAAAACTAACTGCCTCGCCCGATCCCACAGCATGCACCGACGGTAGGATCCACAAGATCTGTCTTGTTCGATCCCTAAAAAAACTAACTGCCTCGCTCGATCCCACGGCGCGCATCGATGCCAGGATCCACGAGCTCCGTCTCACCCCATCCCTAAAAAAACAACTGACCACCTCGGCTACACAACGACGCCTTGGTTAAACAAACTCCATCTCGACTGAAAAACACGCACACACGCCCGCTAAACAAAACACCCAGACGATTCTGCCCAAACCGCCCGAGGGCTACACCCAAGGGTGTGCTCGCGTGCACCCACCGACGAAACAAAAACCTCCCCCGCTAACAACACAGAAAACCCCCAGACGGTTCTGCCCGAACCGCCCGGGGTCTCAGGGGCTACACCCGTGGGTACGCTCGTGTGCACCCACCGTCGAGACAAAAATCCACCGGATGATTCTACCTAAATCGCCCGGGGGCTCGAGGGCTCCTGTTGGGTTCATAAACCCGGGGTCCCTCACAGACCGGCTTCCCCGCAAAGGCTCGGCCCAAGTAGACAGCGCGCAACTCATGGGCCAGCCCAAGAGTCTAAAACAATAGGCCAGAAGGGTGGTCCATTCACCGACCAAAAGGTCTGTCCGAGCAGGAACAATGCTCGCTTGTCGACTCCAGCCCACCTCTCCGACCAGAGCGCTCACTTCGGTCTCCAGCCGCCTCCGGACGGTCTCTCCGACCGAAAGGCCTGGCAAAGCACTACCTCCGACTCTGACCCCACATCTCTGACCGGGGTATGCAAAGACCCTGCTCGCTGCTCTTCTCCTACTAGCGCAACCAGAGCTGACTAGGACCAACCGATCGGGGACGCCCACCCGGAAAGGATTAGGGAACGAACGGAGAAAGCAGGGCAAGGCGCTCAAGTCAAACCATGATACCAGGGACCGTACCCTGTCACTTGCAGTAACAGTACTCTGCAACCACCCTGACACAAATAGTATTATAGGCACCGACATTTTCCTCTACAGTATTGTGGGCGCCGTTAACTCCCATACGGTAAGGCCCCCCACATGCCTCTGGGCATCGACAATGTTGTGGGCGCCGGGATTTACCGTATCGAGTGAACGTGGTGAAACTCCTCACATGCCTCTAGGCATCAATAATATATGCAGGTGCCGACATCTGCCATACCCAAAACAAGACGACGTAACCTCCCCCATATAACCGACATCCAACAGTATTGTGGGTGCCTACCATCCTCCTGTACCCGCCGGGATGGGCAACAAGACTTAGAAGCATACGAACTCTCTCCCTCTCAGTTGTAAGGCCATCCCATTCATCTATAAAAGGGGATGCGCTCTCTCCCAAGAGACTCAGTTGATTCAAGTTCCTACAAGCTAATCCAGATCGATCAAGTTCACTAGCTCACAACCACAGAACCGCTAGGTTCGGACCTCAAGCACACGCTTGAACACTTAGCTCATAGAGGAACTCCTGTCACTCTCGGCCCTTCCGACCAGAGCCAACCGGACCACTCGCGCACCCCATCTTTCTCCTTCTCGTTTGTAACCCCACTGCAAACTTCGAGCACCTGGGCTCAGGAATAAAGTCACTGTCCGACTCAAACTGGATGTAGGGCACGTTGCCTGAACCAGTATAAACCCTGTGTCATTGAGTGCTAGGCCACCTCCGATCACAACGTGCGGCAAAACTATAAATATTTACTTGTTGGTCACTTTCTACACCGACGGTTATGATCAGAGATTTGAGAAGAAGAAGATTAAGAATGGCACGAAACTAAAACTCAGAGGTGAGTTCCCGGTAAGTACCAATACTACTACTACTGCTCTTCTCCTAATACTACACCTAGTACTCTACTCTACTCTAGTACTCCTACTACTACTCCTCCTTCTACTAGTACTATTACTCTACTCTACTCTACTTTACTCTACTCTACTCACTACTACTAGTTCTACTACTCCTACTGATTGTTTATTATATATGCTCTAATGATTGTGTATTATACATCATGCAGTACGCTAAACAACCCTATGGCTCAGTTCTATGTGGATTCTACATTTGCGAGTACCTGAGGACGTGCAGCAGATTTAGCAGCAGCTGGCGGCAGCTCAAGAAAGCACAAGGATGGTGGCGAAGGGAGAAGGTCGACCAAGACTTCAGACAAACAATAGCAGACATATGTAAGTTTGTCACAGAGAGCGCGCATGAAGGGAATACGTTCTTCAACCGGGAAAGCGAGTTTGCGCAGGATCTGAAGTTCGATAGGATCAGAAACTGAAGCACCAAGTTACGAATCTCGGATTACATTCTCCCGGACCTCTTTTTCGATAAAAAATGATATGTATGAATGACCTTAGTTGCTGATGTATGAATGATTTGTGTTTGTGAAACAATGATGAAGACATCACTAATGTAACAACTTAATGTCGGTTCGTCGAACGAGAATGAATGTAATATATGTTTGTCATCTATTTTCTGCTTTATCTATGTTTTCATTAGCGAAATTTTAAATTCTAATTTGAAAAGCTTTTTTTTTTTAATCTGAAAATTATTAACCGAGCGACCAAGTAATAAAAAACCGTATTGGTTAAAATCTTAACCGATACGGGCGTCTTTATTCAACCGCCTCGGTTAAAATCTTAAGCAAGGCGGGCGCGTTACGAGACCAAGGCAGTTAGCTTATGTTGCTCGCCACGGTTAATCTATTAACCGAGGCCATGACCTTTGTGCTGAGGCGGTTGGCTTATCTGCCTCGGTTAAGCTAAAATGTTGTCTCGGTTAAACTTTATGCAGTAGTGTTACCGTCCTAGCCAACCGTGTCGGTTAAACTAAAATGCCTGTTTCAGTTAAAATTCGTGTAGCAGTGTCACCGCCCTTCCCCTCACCTACCGGACGGCTACACCGCACGCGGAGGAGGACGAATCACCGCACCATCACTTCGCTTGCAAACTCTCTTCATCAAGCACAGCACAGCTATTGCTGCTCGCAGACTCGTCACCACAGCTGCCACGCTCTGCGCAGAGCGGTCCACGACAAGCTTTGCGCCGTGGAGCTGCAGCTGCGGGCGTGCTACCATTCCCTCGCCGGCGCGTCCTCTTCGACGACATCGTCCGCCGTGGCCGCACTCGGTGCGCTCCTCTGCGGCGCCGCGGCGTTCCCGCGAGCTGCGGCCTTCTTCCTGCCGCTGATGGCCTCCACCTCCCTGTGCTGCGTGGCGGCGTGCCTGTTCGCCGCCGCGGAGTGGAGCACGACCAAGGAGGCCGCCGTGGAGGTCGTGCTCGTGGGCGGCGAGGGGAAGGCTGAGGCCAGGCTGCTGCAGGTGAAGGACGATGCCAACGGCAGCGAGCTCCTTCCAGATCTCTGGCTCCTGACGCGTTTCGAGTTGAGGACAACGACGCCGCCAGTGATTCGAGCGGAGGTGCCCGCCCTGCTCGCTCGTGCTCGCTTTGTGGTGCCGCCGTGCCCGCCTTGGTCTTGCTGTGCTCGCCGTGGTGTTGCCGTGCTCACCGTGCTCGTCGTGCTTGCCTTGCTCGTGGCGATGCTCGCCTTCCTGCTGCCTTGTGCTTTGCTCGTGGCGATGCTCGCCTTCCTGCTGCCTTGTGCCGTCCTCGTCGAGGATGCCCACCGCTTCTTGGACGAAATGCCTCAAAGCGGTAACGAAACTAATGTTAGAAGACGTGACTCTATCAAAACAAACAAACAGACACACTCTGAGATTAGCCAGACTTAGTCAACACAGACAACCAAATAATTAGAAATTAGCTTGGTAGAAATAGGCTAAAGTGCCCAGGCTAAAATTCTAATCAGGCTAACAGTTGATGAGGAAACAAACACACCAAAGGTGTGTTCAAGGTTGTCCATCCCGAACCACGTCGAGCACCAATCGTTAGAACAGCAGCCTCGATGTGCACAACGCCACCATACGTCTATACCCGGCTGAGTTGCGACGAATAATGACAAGCATCTACGGTATGTCATGTTTGTACTCGAGCACTTTACCACTAGCAGGGATCATAAGGAAAACAGATCGAATACGAACGGATATCATTAATATTATATTTATTTTTATATTTCTGTCCGGATTCGAATTCGAATATAAATAGTATCAACCATGTCGGATAGGATACGATTGGATATCGACATCATAAATATATGATTTGAGTATTCGAATACGAATACGGTATTGATGTTGAATATCTAGACTCGAATACGACCAGATCTGAACACCTCTAAATGGATTCGGCCTGTTGAAAAATATCCGTACCGTTTATGCACCACTGTGTACCTCCACAGCTTCTTACTGTTTAGCTGCTTTTATGTTACTGTTTCAACCTCGGCCCGTGCAGCGGAGCGCGCACGATTGGTGCTAGTATTCTTATTCTCCGTTCTCCATATATATACGTGTTCCCAAGCCATGACTCCCGAGACTATCAACAGCTTATATCTCAAAGAAGCAGCAGCTATGGCGGAACCATGCCGCGCTACATCATAACAATCATTGGTTCATCGGTTAGCAATGCATCTGGTAATAGCACCGCGGTGCAGTAGATGACTAGATGCCAATATATGCTGCAACATGCATGCACAGTAGCAATGGCGACGGCAGGCCAGGCCGGGGAGGAGAGGCGGCGCAAGGCACGTCACGGATGGACGGACGGCCAAGCAACAAGCATTGCCCCAGCCAGCGCAGTCCCGCACGCGTGCCCGTGTGGTCCCGCATGCAAATCAGGCCAAAGCGTAGTACGCCGCAGCCGTACCGTACGTAGCAGCAGTGTGAGTGCTACTGCAGTGTTGTCTCTCGGATCAGGATCAGACGACCGGCCGGAACTGCCTGCCCATGCATCATACTCCAATTCTGGTGGCAAAATTCTAGTTTTCGCATTGCAAAAACTCACAAGTAGTCAGGCTATTCTCTCCCGGATTTTTATGGTCTCATGGCGTTATTACAAGTATAATAAATACGTATTGTACCACGGTACATTTTGCCATTTTGGAGTCCTATCAGGATTATCAATGTCCCGACTATATAACAAGGTAAAAGCTAAAGCTCACTCGTGTGATTTAGAACCTTTCCTCAGTCGAATTTTTTTCTACCCGACGAATATCGTCGGCAGTCCACCGAGGGGTATACCTATAATGGTAGATTTGTATGGAGAGGTGCGCGTGAACAGGAATCAAATGGCAACAGAGACACAAGATTAGACAGGTTCAGGCCGTCAGCTCGACGTAATACTCTAGTCATGTGTTCTGTTGATTTGTATTGGCTATCCGATATGATTGAATATGTTTTGAGGGGGTCCCCTACCCATCTTATATAGCCCGGGGTAGGGTTATAGGTCGGTTAGATCTTAATCTAATCTAGTAATAGATAATCTTTACAAGGAATCTAATATACGGTATATCCTAAGAGATCTCGCGCCGTCTTCAGGATATCGCTTTGATGCCTTGCGGTATGCGCCGAGCAGTGCCGTGCTCCACAAGTCATCATCTGATGGACTGGACCATCCCTGATGGTGCGGGCCATGTCTTGCGCCGTGGGTACCCGGGGTCGTACCCCCCACAGCCTCCCCACCCCCTAGTCCTTCTTCCTCAACTGTGCCGGCGACGCCGGCGAGGTAGGCAACTCCTCCTCCTCCTGGATATCAGCAGTAGTGGCTAGGGTTCCGGCGAGCCTCTCCTCTCTCTTTCCTCTCTAACTCTGGTGGGTATAGAAGGGGCCAGCTAGGGGGAGGCAGGTAGGCCAGGCAGCGAGGATGGTGGCCGGGTTGTTTAGGGGCCCTGGCGGTGGTAGCGGCGGCCAGGCCAGGTCGGGACGTAGGAGTCGCGGTCGTTCACCGGAGTTAGAGAAGAAAGCGGCGGCGGGAGTGGGGATGGAAGAGGGAGGCCGCCACGGGCGCCACGGCGGCGGAGCTCTAACGAGACCCTACCGCGCTGCGGTGGGGCGGTGGGCGACGACGAGCAGCGAGAGGTGGAAGATGAATAGTATCGGAGGAGGAAAAAAACGTGTGACGGTTCACACGGGTGAGCTATAGACAGATCCAATAATAACCATAGCGGTAGCCTAAATACAATCAAGTCGTTTTAATTATTTTTACACATGGCAACCCATGATTTGTATCGTGCTTTTACGAGGTCTTATCCAAACATCAACAAACTAGCTAGTGAGGTTATGGACACTGCTTGCTGAAACAGTCGTTTAGTCTATTTACACACCGTTTAAACGTTAACGTACATGGTGGTATGTCGTTTCAGTTTAATTGTCCGTTTATGCCCTTTAAACAACTATTTTGTCCATTTAAGTGGCCATTTAGATTGAATAATACCTAAACAACGAGTGACCGATTGTTTACTGTTTACCGATAACAATGGTTATGATTATAGGTGAGAGACTTAGAGTTCAGGGTGGTGGAGCAGGTTTAGAGGAGGCATCACGGGCAACTGCAAGCACTATCGGAGACGGCTTCTTTGCCGAGTGTCCCAGACTTTGCCAAGTGTTTTTTTATCGGGCACTCGATAAAGAGGCTGTTTACCGAGTGTCAGAGAGAAAGCACTCGGTAAACAAATGGCACTCGGCAAAAAGGTGATTTGCCGAGTGCCGAATACTCGGCAAAGAATAACACTCGGCAAAGACCAGGTTTGACGAGTGTCAAACAATAACACTCGGCAAAGGGCCGCCGCCGTTAACGGCCGGCAACCGCGTTAATCCTTTGCCGAGTGTCTTCTCCTGACACTCGACAAAGAGGCTCCTTTGCCGAGTCTCATTTTTTGGCACTCGGCAAACCATATTTTTTTTCACTTTTGACCTCCAAACTTTTTCTGCAGTCCTCAGACAATACCTGGTACTCCATGTTCCAATGTGGCACATTTCTCGGACTTTTTCTATATTTCTTTATTTTATTTCATTTAATTGAATTTTCTTGGATAATTCAAATTATAACTGCTAGTCATTCGAATAATGAAAAAAATGAAAGAAAAAATGATATTCATGTTATTTAGTATAATGTGAGGCCGTATCCAGGAACAGACCACCAATTTTGAACATCTTGTTCACGAAACATGACCACGAACTTGCGGTCGAGTTATTTTTAAATTCTATAAAAAGCAAACGAAGTCCGAAAATCATGAAACTTGTCAAGATGTCAAGATATCATATGTGGAGGCTATGATAAAAAAAATTGAGGAGGTTTCGCGCAAGTTGTCACGTACGATGCTTGCAAACCCAAGACACATTCGATGGTATGTTGACAGTTATTGGCAACTTGCTTTCGGAGGGTCACCTTCTGCCAAAGAACATGCACGAGTCACAGAAACTCCTTCGTGCACTTAAGATGCCGTATGAGCAGATACATGCTTGCCCAAAGGGGTGCATCCTATTGAGGAAAGAATACGTGGAAGCAAAGTATTGTCCAAAGTGTAAATCCTCTAGGTTACTAGAGGTAGATTCTGGTGATGGCCAGAAGAGACAGCTTGACATTCCCATGACAATCCTATGGCACCTTCCGTTCATACCAAGGATCCAACGGCTATACATGACCGAGGAATCCGCGAAACAGATAATATGGCACAAAAATGGCAAACGATACAATCCTGATAGGATGGTATATGCATCCGATGGTGAAGCATGGACCCACTTTAATGGCATTCATCATGAGAAAGCTAAAGAGGCTCGTAATGTACGTGTTGCACTGGCAACAGATGGGTTCAATTCTTATGGAATGATGGCTGCCCCATACACATGTTGGCCCGTGTTCATTATCCCCCCTCAATCTCCCCCCGGCATATGCTTTCAACGACAGAACGTATTCTTATCGTTGATAATTCCTGGACACCCGGGGAATAATATGGGTGTGTTCATGGAGCCTGTGATTGATGAATTGGTCCATACTTGGAAGGAAGGGGTATGGACATACGACCGAGCTACAAAGAAAAACTTCAAAATGCATGTTTGGTATCACTACTCCCTGCATGACTCCCTGGCGTATGGGATATTCTGCGCCTGGTGTGTTCACGGGAAGTTTCCATGTCCAGTATGCAAGGAAGGTCTGAGGTTCATTTGGTTGCAGAAGGGTGGTAAGTATTCATCGTTTGACAAACATCGGCAATTCCTCCCTCTTGACCTTGCATTCAGACAAGACATCAAGAACTTTACGAAAGGCGTCGTAGTGACAGACCCTGCACCACCGATAATGACTGGTGTCGCGGTTCATGAATAGATAGATGGTCTCGTGGTTAATCCAGAAGGTGGTTTTGTGGGATATGGAGAGCAACATATGTGGACTCATAAGTCGGGCTTGACTCGGCTCCCCTATTTTGATGACATTCTCCTTCCACACAACATTGATGTAATGCACACTGAAAAGAATGTCGCCGAGACACTTTGGGCAATAATCATGGACATTCCTGACAAGTCAAAGGACAACGTTAAGGCTAGAGTGGATTTGGCAACGTTATGCGATAGACCAAACCAACATATGAAGCCTCCTAGTCACGGCAAGACATGGAGAAGGCCTAAGGCCAATTTTGTCTTGAGCAAGCCCCAAAGGAGGGAAGTACTAGAATGGATGACGTTAATGTTCCCTTATGGGTATGTAGCTAATCTAAGGAGGTGAGTGAACTTATCTACTATGCGTGTCTTAGGGATGAAGAGCCATGACTACCACATATGGATTGAGCGGCTTCTTCCGGCGATGGTTCGAGGCTATGTCCCTGAGCATGTCTGGCTAGTGCTGGTAGAGTTGAGCTATTTTTTTTGCCAGCTTTGTGCCAAGGAGTTATCTTGGACCGTGATTGCTGACTTGGAAAGAATGGCACCTGTGTTGCTCTATAACTTGGAGAAGATATTTCCACTCGGCTTCTTCAATCCGATGCAGCATTTGATTTTGCACCTCCCGTATGAGGCACAAAGGGGGGGCCATGCAGGGCCGTTGGTGCTACCCAATCGAGAGATGTCTAAAGGTTCTTTGAAAGAAATATAGAAATAAATGCAAAATCGAGACTTCTATTGCAGAGGCATACATTCTAGAGGAGGTGGCGAACTTCACAACAACATACTATGGTGACAACCTCCCTAGCGTGCATAATCCACCCCCTCGTTACAATGCTGGCGAAAAATGAATCGAACCTCAGCCTTTTCCGAGGGCAACTCGGAAGCGTAAGTGCATCGACCCCCAAGACCTTGAATCATGAAGAGTGGCGCCATATCATGCTATACGTGTTGACCAACCTTGATGAAGTGGCGCCGTACATGCAGTAAGTTCTCAACGAACTTGTTAAATACGCCATCACTATTCTGCATCCAACCCCCTTGTTTCTTGTTGGTACAGGGAATTTCTTCATGAATTCTGGCATCAATCAAGGGATCCTACCCCGAAGCAGGTAGATACCCTTCTTAGACAGGGTGCGGGAAATGGAATGCCCGATTTCATTTCTTGGTTCAAACGGAAGGTACCGTCCAATTTAGCTCGTACTTAGTTTGACATCCAAGTTAATCGTACGTGCGAATAATATAATGATGTATCCTGCTTGAGCTTGTAGGGCCAGAGGGATGCGTCTATGCGTGCCGAGTTGAGATAGGTTGCCGATGGCTTTGCCTATAGGGTCAGGTCATTTCCTGGTTATGACGTGAATGGATATCGCTTTCGCACAACAAGCTACGAGCAGAGTCGGCCCAATCGAAGCACCACAAGTTCCGGAGTTTTACGCCCGGTGTTGATGAGGTCAAGTATTATGGAAGAATTGAAGAAATATATGAACTCAAGTTTCATGGTTCCAAACTTTTTAATCCCATCATATTCAAATGCCATTGGTTTGATCCTAAAGTAACGAGACGGACATATTCTAATCTTGGGCTAGTCAAAATTCGACATGATTCCATCTTACCAGGAGATGATGTCTATATTATGGCCCAACAGGCCACACAAGTTTATTATCTCCCATATGCGTGTCAAACCATAAGGCATCTTAAGGGTTGGGATATTGTGCATAGGGTATCGCCACACGGTAAAGTGCCTATCCCAAATGATAAAGATTACAACTTAGACCCAAACACATATGACGGAGAGTTCTTTTAAGAAGAGGGACTAGAAGGGAGGTTTAAGATAGACTTAACCGAAATGATCAGAATGGAAGTAGACAATGAAACGGTTATTGAAGAGGACGCTAGAGATGAGGTGCAAAATGTGAAGGACTTACAAATGCTTGAGCGATTACATTTAGACAATGACAATGACAACATTGCTCATTCGGATAGTGTTGATTATTTTGACATGATTGATAGTGATGACGAGGCTTATGATCCAGCTAATCCCGATCATGAAGATTATTTCTAATACATGTAATACTATGTTATTTTGTAATTACGTTTTGTTTATTTTGCATCTATTTCTAAGTACTTCTTGTTTATCTGTGCTTATTGGTTTACTCTTTTTAATTGCAGGTGATTGAATAAAGATGGTGGGCGGTGGGATGAGGAAGCTAACGTCCTTGTACCGAAGGACAAGGGCTGCTGCACCAGGGGAGAGTAGGAGGAGGAGCAGCCGTGGGAGGGAGTTGTCGCCTGCTGCCCCATAGCGTGAGGAGGAGGAGCAGGTGCCCCAGAAGGACACCAAGGAGGCGTAGGAGGACGCACAGGAGGACGACGAGGAGGCATAGGAGGACTCGCAGGAGGACGACGAGGACGAGGCGATAGCAGGGGGTTCCGCTTCCTCTAGTTCGCCAAGCGTCTACTTGCGAGGTCCCGCGAGCCTCCCTCAGTGACCGATACCTCATGAGAGACGCCCGCTGATTCGACCCGAGGGGGAAAAGTAAGTAACTTTAGATGTTATCACTACTTTATATGATATGTTGAAAATCAAAATAGAAATTAATATTTTTTCTTAATCACTTGGGCAGGAACTGGACGATTGTGGTGAGTGGAGGTGGTCACACACGCCAAGTCAATGGCATCCTCGGTCTTCTGTGCAAGGAGCACTTCCCTGGCCTAGTTGAGTACGCCGGAGTGACGGGGCCAGCCTACTCGTTTGACCACTACGCCGCCGCCCCCGATGCTATAGATCGGGCCCACAGGGTATTCAACAACAAGGCGGAGCGGGTGAAGCAAGAGCTGTGGATAAATCTTCCTCGCACTACATTGATCAATACATTCTTGAAATAATGAATGGATACATCGTGTTTATATGCAGGATTTCTTTGGATGCCAGGACGGACATGAGACCAAGGCGGATGCGGTGGCTACCAAATGCTGCAAAAAACTCATCGTGGACATGCATTACGAGGTGCGTATCTAGGCCATTGTAACTTACCATGGGACCGTCCTTGGAACGAAGGTCACCAAAAGGGACGCAAGATCCATGACGCTGACCCAGGACCAGTACCTGCAGGTAAATACATAACATTAATACTGATTCTTTTTGAGATTAAGTAGGCTTAATTTCATCTTCTGATATGTCATGTACTTGATGGCCTGTTGATGATTCCTTATTGGTGCACTACGCATCCCCAGTGCTGGGAACAGATGGTGGACAGGTGGTGCTCACGCGAGTGGGAGGAGACGCACAACTTGTGCTAGGAGCGGCGTTTGATGATGCCAGGTGTAGCACACCATCAAGGCAGCCGCAGCCTTAGCGGATACACAGAAAAATGGGTACGCAAATTCATTTATTTATTCTAACGCTCAATTCTGCATGATTTCTAATCATCTTGCATTTTTTCTCATAGTCGATGTCACATGGTGGCTAGCCTTGCTCCATCTTCAAGGCATTTGCTATGGCCCAAAAGGGCAAGGCGACGTCCGACGTCGACTACAACCCAGAAGATGGGTCCGAGGCGTACAACAATGCGACCGCCCACAACCGCCTCAGTGAGTACACATTGATGGCAAGGGAGGTCCATGGGTCAGAGTACGATCCAAGCACCGAGGACCTTGATGGAGAAGTCGTCATGAGGGTGGGAGGAGGCAAGAAGCTTGGGCGGTACTGGATTGGCGACATCGCAATCGACTCGACCGCTACTACTAGTCTCTTCCAGATTTGAGCAAGCAGCATGAGCAGGAGCCCAGCCATACGACCTCGGTAGGACACTTCACACCACCGGGTGGAGGCACTCGAGGTTATTCTTGGTTTATTCGTCGTTCATTGGTTTTTTCATACCTTTCCTTTGCATTATTGTAACATTGGGGTGAATATATTGTAGGCCTAGCTGGAACAAGATAGGAGGATACGGGAGCAGATGCAGACGAAGATGGAGAGGGTGAAGGCTGAGCGGGAGGCCGAGCAGCGGAGGATGGCGGAGATTCTTCAGTACATGCAAAGTCTTGGCGCCGCTACGGGTGTAGCTCCGCCACCTTCGCTATTCGCTCCACCTCCACCTCCACCGCCTCACTATTCTACTCCTGTGAGTATAAATGTTTTAGTTTGTATGTTCATGCTTACGGTCAAACCTAGTGTAGTATGAAAGTTTTATTCATGTATGGTATATATTTAACTTGTCTCACACATGCAATCTCTTCTCCTTTGTGCAGAATCAATCGGCGGCATCAAACGATCCTCATGCTTCAACGAATCCTTCACCAAATCAGTGATGATACTTGTGGTTGTTAATGGTACTTCTATTTGCAATTGTGGTTGACGATGATGGAGCACTTGGATTGCTTGTGAATTTATTTGTGATATATTGTGAGACATGTGACGTTTGTGATATATATGTGGTGTTGGTGATATATATGTGATGTTGATGATATATATGTGATGTTGGTGATGTTTGTTATATATATCTTCTATTTATTTGGATGGGATGTAAAAAACAAATAAAAAAGGCTGTTTTCAGTCACTTTGCCGAGTGCAATGGCCATGACACTCGGCAAAGTGACCATCTGGAAACTACCTGGGAACATGCTTTGCCGAGTGCAATGGCCATTGCACTCGGCAAACATCACAGATTTACCGAGTGTCACGGTCCAGGCACTCGGCAAAGGTCGCCACTTTGCCGAGTGTCTTGTCGGCGACACTCGGCAAAGTGGCCACCTTTGCCGAGTGTCTAAGTCAATGGCGCTCGGCAAATCAGATATCTTTGCCGAGTGCTTGACCTTGAGACTCGGCAAAGCCACTGTCACGGTAGCGCTCGCCGTCACAGCCACTTTTCTTTGCCGAGTGTCGGATTGCCGAGTGCTCGATATAATACACTCGACAAAGAGGTCTTTGCCGATAAACTGTTTATCGAACACCCTCTGCCGAATGTAACACTCAGCAAAGGCTTTGCCAAATATATATCGGCTTTTATCGAGTGTGTCAGACACTCGACAAAGAATCCACCTCCGGTAGTGAAGGTGGTTTCAGCGATGATAGTCATATGGTGTTATCTGTCTCTAAAATCACGGACGACAAGAGGGTTGTAGATGCTACGCTTCTGCAGTAACATTTTTATTTTTCATAAAGTACAGAGTACTACCTCCTTTTTCTAAAAAGGAGCTAATTCTAGCTTCATCTTTGATTGTATTTATAAAAAGACTAGCAACAACGCCCCCCCCCCCCCCGGCTTCGCGCGGTTAGCTACGATTTTTTTGGCATGTAAAATCGAATAATATTGATTGCCTCCTAAATTCTTTCAGAGTAAAAGTATTATCCAAGAGAAAAAAAAAACTTATTCGTAACATGTAACCAAAGAGGAAAAAAACTGATTTGAACACAGTAAATCTACAGTGTAAAATGCTGTTGATGAACAGTAAGGTTCTATACACATACTCATTTAAAGATTTATATTGTTTATATCAGTATTTATAACATAAAATATATAATATATTACATAACGAATTTAATAAAAAATATTTATTTTATAAATATTAGTATTTTTCAATAAATTTTCAATGTCAATATAATTTAATTCGTTATTTGGCAGTGTTAGAATTGCATTGTTTACCGGACCCGGCGGAGGGGATGCTCAAAAGGAAATTGGAATATACTCCGGCATCTGTACTTGTTTTTGGCCCCAAGTCACAAGTGCTGGTGCAGAGCTGCAGTACAGCAGTAGTGTGTCTGGTAGTGCTTGTAAATTTGCAGCACGAAATAAGAGGATGCAAAAGGCCCAACGTGAGATACTGAGAATGGTATGCATGGCCATGAGGAATTCCGCTTGCGTCCAATGGTCGTTGCAGAGAAAAACTGCAACGAAAAATACAACGCATTTTTTTAAACATAATATGCACGGCAGTCATCCAAATCATATATATACATTGGGTTTGCCATCCAATAGCCTTTGGTCTCTGAGTCATTTCTTTATTTATTTCCTTAATAATATATATATAGTCCATGTGTGTCGTCTCTGAAGCCACTACCTACCCGTGTCAAAACCTACCAAAACTGGGGGAGAATCCAATGGGCCTTTTTTTGTGTTGTTGCAACGTTTACATACATCATGTCATCATTCATAAAAAATAATAGAAAAATATATAAGTTCTTCTTTATGTCAAATAATCTTCATTTAAATTCATATGATTCGTATTTTGCTTTTTTTTTTCTTTAATGGCATTTCACGACCACGACCATTTCCTCCTTTTTAACCACATATAGTGAATAATCAACTCGTCTGTGTACCTTTTTTTTATTTAATGACATTTTACGACCATTTCCTCCCTTTTAACCAGATATAGTGAATAACGAACTGGTGTGTGTACTTTTTTTTTATTTGCAAACCAGTACAAGCTAAGTACCCGTTGCTTAATTAAAAGAAGATCAGCTAGAGAACAAAAATGTTGTTGAGAAGCTCGTACGAACCCGGTTTTACGACATCAGTCGCATGTTTCGGGGCTGCCCCCTGTTTTGGTACGAACAGACCGATGATTGTTGGTGATTTTATATGCACACCTAATGAACAACGAACCAGCTAGGTAGACAAAAGCAAGAGGGACTAATAACTAGACAACATAGGGATGTGAGAGCTCAGGTAATTAATTAGATTGCTTTTTAATTTAGTGGGGACCCTAGTGAGAGCACTCTAGTACGTATATATATAGCTAGAGTATATAGTCTAGTAGTGTACTACAATGAACAATCCAGCTATATAACCTGTTCATCATGTGATCACCTTGTTTTAGAATTCAACGATGTGCTTGCATGGCGAATTTGATTGTCGGATCATCCTATGGAATCATCCTATGGAATGTATATACAAAGTGTAGTAGGGACAGAGCACTTACGTACAGATTAGATTAAATGAAAATGCTACTCCGTACTAGACTAGATTCAAGGTGTCTAATTATAGGCAGGAAGACCGTGGGCAGCCGAGCACTAATTTATCTTTGAGAAAACATGACGCACTGTCCAGTTGACGGAGCACTCGACAGCGTCCGACCAGTGTCGTCCTAGGATTTTAAGGGTTTATCTGAGGATATGGTCGTAACGGTCTCTCTTGACTACGTATAAAATCTTATAATATATATGTATTAATTTTACTTATAAAACAAAAATAAATTTAATAACATATTTTTAATTTAACATATCTGATAATTATCAAAAAACAATGTAGATTAAGCAATATATTTGTAGATGTATAATAATTATCGAGGAACAATGTAGATTAAAAAAACAATATATTTATTTTCTTTTCTCACCCATGATAAATGTTTCTTAGGTAACATTTTAAAATTCTAACACCTAAATTAGAAGAAAAATATGACTATATGGGTATAAAGTACTGAAGTCTGGAATACTATACAAATAATTAATTTGGATTAAAAATAAAAAAGAAAAAATACATTGGGCCTAAACAACTGATCGGTGATCGCAATTCGTAAGAAGCGAAGAATCAAGATGTTGTCATCGTGGAGCCTTGCCTGGTCGCCGTCCTCGTGCGCCGTGTCCGTATCTCTGGTGGTCTAGCTCTTTGCGGCGGCGTGGCTTGTCAGCTCCACGTGTGTAAGGCGCACATCGCGAACTCACGATCAGAGTGTGCTGTGTGCAATGTAACTCATCGCCTCCTCTCTACCCGAGGGCCGTGGGAAAATCAAATAGGAAAGAAATTCCGATGTTGTCTTTTTAAACCACCTGATCAGTTCTATGTCTCTCTTTTTATTAGTTTGCTAGTGTCTAATGAACTACAGAACCTGGGGTTTATATACGATTCCTTCTTCGCCTCGGCCGTCGCACCTGCCCTACGGCCGGCACTGCGTCCGACATGTACGATCGAACTGCTCACCGTCGTCTTGCCGCCGCCACACGAATCGCACAAACATCTCACGGCGAGCGCGTGGGGGCGAGGTAAATTTCATGCATGGTTATTATTACTTGTCAAATTGCCATAAACTATATTACTACTATATACCGTTGTTACCTTCTTAGTGCCAAGCTACATGCATTATATAATGAGGTACTCCCTCTGTCTCTAAATATATGTCGCTTTCGCTTCTCAAGAAACTACTTTAACTAAATATATATTAAAAATATTAATATTTATGGTACATAATTAATAAAATTAGAAATATTTTTAAATCTAGTTTTTTATTTTTTTTAGATATAAATGTTGCACATATTTTTTTATAAATCGAGATAAACTTTACTTCAACGACAATAGTTATTTAGGGATGGAGAGAGTGTTGTACATCCCATCAGCCGTATATGCACACATATACGTTGTCGTCGGTCGTTGAGCCCCCCGTCAGAATGCATTCGATCTTGGCCGTCGGAGCCATATCATCATCAGCCAATGCTCTATGACGGGCTCCGACGAGATGTCGCCATCAACACCAACAACGCAGAAGCAGCGAAATTTCGGCTCCCTTTCACAGAAAGATAGCGAACTAACAGCTCGACAGCTATCAATAACGAACCGCTACACATTCATATTGTTAACTTAACCGGTATATAGTTTCAGTGCAGGTATGCGCGTCTGGCTATAGAGACGCCTATAGCAACGCACGGAGCGAAACAAGTGACGAACTAGCCCATGCTCGTGTGGCCCATCGACCGAACACAAATGGGGAAAAAATAAGACGGAATTGGTCGTACATGAGCCACCTCAGCAAGGCAAGTACACGTGGGATGGCCCACAGTCATCGGGAACGTGGTACCACTACTTAGAAATATTAACTTCTACGACGAAAATGTTAATGACGAATCCAAAATCATCATAGAAGATCGTTTTTTATGACAAATATTTTTGTTTCGTCATACATCAGTAGTGACGATCCTGCAACCCTCCATTTCTATGACAAAATCAGGCATCGTCATAGAAGAGCATAGGGTTTCGTCATAAATCACTCACGCGGCTCATCTGTGACAATCTCCTTTAAGACTGTGACGAACAGGGCTTCGTCATTGAACTAATTATACATCTATGACGAACAATATTCGATCTATAACGAACGGCTTTGTCATAGATCTCCACATGGTACTTTATCCATCCGACGTGTACTTGTGGGACCTGTAGTTACTCATCTGTGATGCTTGCAATTCGTCATAAAAGTCTTCGCTTAGTCCTTTCTCTATCCGACGTGTACCTGTGGGACAACCCTATTACTCATCCGTGACGCTTGCAATTCATCATAAAAGTCTCTGCTCGGTCCTTTCTCCATCCGACGTGTACCTGCAGAACCGTTCTACATCCGACCTGTGGGACCAGACGTCCGACGTGTACCTGTGGAACCTATAGTTACTCATCCATGATGCTTGCAATTCATCATAAAAGTCTCTGCTCAGTCCTTTATCCATCCAACGTGTACATGCAGGACCCTTCTACATCCGACCTATGGGACCTGACCCTATGGGACCATTCTGCATCTGACCTGTGGGACCTTTCTCCATCTTCATCTGACTTATGGGACCCGACGGCTTGTGTGCTGCCAGTGTTTAATAAAATCTAATTAAAAAACACTGGGACCTAGGAGTCAAACCCGGGACCCAGAGCGAGAAATGGACCGTCTTCACCATTGCGCTGGATGCCTAGTTGTGTTGACATATCTTTGAAGTCCTTATAGTAGTACATTCTCTGTGTGGATGCCCTATAGGTTGACCTATATATTGGGTATCCACTGCAAGTGAAAACAAATCTATGCTCGTTGGAGTTGCGGCGGCAGCGGCAACGGAGAATTACTAGTGTGTTGTGCTGGCTCAGGCGTCCTTTTAGAGGCTAGGCAACAGGGCTTCCTGGTGGAGCACGACGGTATTAGCATCCGTGTCTGTTGTGTGTCGTGGCAGAGGCGACAAATCTGATCTGCAGGTCCCCTTTCTCGTCCTTTCCTGTTCGCTTCACTATTTTGGTCCTTGCTTGAACATGAGCTATACAAGAAACATTCTAGTGTTTGAGATCTGGTTAGGCCAATGATGATAAAAAGAACTAGGAGGTGGCACTAGTTGGTTTTCTGCATATGTTCAGTATTCTTACTGTAAATGCCTGTGTGCAACTAGGCCTGTTAATTGTCAAGTGCTTGCTTGATTATACATATCAATCTAGGCAAACAAACAGGTTCATTGCTTCTGCCTTCAAAACTGTTGTAATTGTTGTCCTCTTAATCTTTGTCTGCCTTCTATGGAAAAGAAGCTCCGAGATCATGTACTGATTGTAAGTGTGAAGGTTAGACTTGATTTCGCTGGTGTAAGGAAAATGGACCCTAGGCCCATTTACTTTGGATTTTGGTGTTTGATGACCAACACAACCAAATTGGACTAATGAATTTGCAAGTGTTTGTTTTGTAGTTCAATAGGGTGCAAGACGTAACTTGGACGAAGGCGACGTGATGATTCGATGATCAACACCTTAAGCAAGACCTTAGGAGCACAAGAGAAGACCCAAGAGATCAAGCAAAGTCCAAGCATGAAGATTGGAACCAAGCCGTATGCAAGATCACGAAGAAATGAGCTCACTGTGGTGACCGGATGCTGGACCGAATGCTGGACAAGCAACCGGACACTGCGACCGGATGCTAGGCAAGTGGCTCGGCAGACAGGCGACCGATGCCTAGACCAGACGCTGGCGGCAACTGACCGGACGCAGGACAGTAGTGTCCGATCAAGTACAGTAAGGTTCCAGAGCGGCAAATCTACGACCGGACACGTCTGGTGGCAGGCGACCGGACGCTGGCCAGTGTCCGATCAGTATATTGCCGGCTCAACAGTTAGGACGACCGGACGCGTCCGGTCAGTAGCAGTTTCATGGGAATACGACCCTAACGGCTACTTTCTCAGTGAGGCTTATAAATACAACCCCCAACCGGCCATTTGAGGGAGGTGGAGCTGAGGAAAAATACCAAGGGTGTTGATACACCATTTTAGTGATCTCCACTTGTATAGTGCTTAGTGATTCATCAGGTGATTAGTGTAGGTGCTTTGCGAAGTGCTTAGGTTGATTAGACCACCGCTTATGCGCTTGCTCTAGGTTTATGCCTAGTGTTTAGTGAGATTTGCATACCTCTTACCACTCGGTGCTTGCGAGCACCATTGTTGTACATCGGAGGGGCTTGAAGTCTTGCGAGATCACACCAACCGCATTTGTGGTGTGGCCGCCACCGTGTACCGGAGGGAACAAGGCCCACGGCGTTTCGGCCGGAAGCTTGATAGTGAAGACGACGGGGAGCATCTAGGAGAGGCTTGCTGGAAGGCACGATGGAGACCCACTTGCGCGTGGGGAAGGCCCGAGGCTATCCACAAAGTTACCCGATCGGGAGCTTGGCCCTTGTGAGGGATTCCTTATGAGGGGCTCCAACGAGGACTAGGGGGAGGCTTGCACGCTTCTCGATACCTCGGTAAAAATACCAGAGTCATCGATGGGAGTTTGCGTATCTCTACCTTGCTCTTTAGCTTCCGCATTTACATTGATTACTTTACTACGTTTGCGGTAGAGATAGCAACACACTAGCAAAACTATAGTTGCACATCTAGATAGTTTATCTATTGCATAGGTTTTGCTAGGGTTAGAAAAAGAGGCCATAGTTTAGAGTTAGAATTTTTAAGTTGCCTAATTCACCCCCTCTCTTAGGCGTCATGGTCCCTTCAATTGGTATCAGAGCCGGTTGGCTCAATTTGGACCTTTGGCTTAACCGCCGTTGAGCTGACGCTATTTAGAGTGGTTGGGATGGATACCGCTAGGCCTCCGCACTTTAACGGTACTAACTTCCCATACTATAAGGCTAGAATGGCTTGCCACCTTGAGGCGGTTGATTTGGGTATATGGAGAGTCACTCATGACGGGATGAAACCCATCAAGAATCCCGAAAAACCCACAAAGAGTGATGAAAAAGAAATGCACTTCAATGCTAGAGCTAAAAATTGCTTGTTTCAATCACTTAGTATGGATGTTTTTAACCAAGTATTCACTTTAAATACGACACATGAAATTTGGTTAAAACTCCAAGAGCTCCATGACGGCACAAGCAATGTCCGTGAGCAAAAACATTGTCTAGCAAAGCAAAACTATGATTCCTTTACTATGAATGATGATGAGCTTGTTCATGATATGTATTCTCGTTTGAATCTAATTATCAATGAGCTCCATTCTATAGGATTATTAAAGCTAGATGATGCAGACATCATGAGGAAGATCATCTCCGTGCTACCACAAAAAAATATGCAAGCATCATCACCATCCTTCACAACATGGAGGACTTGAGCAACATGACCCCGGGCATAGCCATTGGCAAGTTAGTGGCATTTGAAATGTCATGTAAGATGGGTCAAGAAGAAGCTTCTTCATCAAGCAAAGGCAAAGCTCTCGCTTGTAGCGAGAAAAAGAAGATGAAGGGCAAGCAAGTTGAGACAAGCTCAAGCTCAAGTTCCTCAAGTGAAGATAAACAAGTTGAGGACGGTGATGATGATGATGAAGATTCTAGTGATGATCAATCTTCCTCCTCCACCTCCGATCTTGATGAAGAATCAATCAAAGTGATCAACAAGGTGGAGAAGATGATCCAAAGGCTCAATGTCAAGGGTGTGCCCATCCAAATTCAAGATTTCATTTTCACAAATCAAAGAAATGAGCAAAGAAAGAGAGGATGCCATGGATGCGGCGAGTTGGGGCACTTTGTGGAAGTTTGTCCAAACAAGCCCACACCCAAGACAAAGAAGAAGGCATGCAAAAACCAAGCCCTCACATCAATAAGATCATGGGATGATTCTTCAAGTGAAGAAGAACCCCATCACAAGAGGCGAGGCCACAAGCACTCATCATCAAGCTCCTCTCGTATGTGCCTTATGGCATGAGGTAACAAAAGCTCTTCCTCTAGTGAGAGTGATAGTGATGATGATATGCCTTCTTATCATGAACTTGTGCAAGAAAATCTTAATTATGCTAAAGCTTGCACTAGTCAACACAAGAGGCTCAAAAGTTTAAAAGAAAAGCTAAATAGTTCACAAAAAGCATACAAAACCTTGCTTGAACAATATGAGAACTTTGCTAATCTCAATGTTGAACTATCTACTAAAATTGAGAAACTTGAGGCTAGTGCAACAACAAATGCATGCACAATCAATGATGAGCAACTCTTAAAGAAAAATAAAAAATTAAAAGAAAAGTTAGCTTTCTCACAAGAAGCATATAATAGTTTGCTTGCTAAAATGGAAACCATGTGCAAACATTGTGATGAGCTACTAATAAAGTTGCTAATCTTGAAGCCGTTAGCACAACCCCCACCAAGGCATCTAAAAAGAAAAGTTCTATCTTTAACATGTCTAAAAAGGATGCCTCTACTTCTTGTAATGATTTATGTTTAGACTCACCTTTGTGCAACCAAGTCTGTGTTGAGAAAGTTGTTGTAGATACATGCACACAAGAGGTTGCAAAGGAGAATGAGCAACTCAAGCAAAAAGTAGCTCGCCTCACCAAGGACTTGACTCAAGTGAAAGGCAAGGCGAAGCAAACCCAACTTCATCAAGATAACACCATCAATGGAGTGAAGAAGCTTGATGAAGGACAAACTATGGTTTGTTACGTGTGCCACAAGGAAGGTCATAAGTCCTATGAGTGCAAGGTGAAGAATGGGGGAGGAGCAAAGAAGAAGGAGAAAAAGCAAACAAGCAAGCTCTCCAACACCTACACCAATAAGGTGGACAAGAAGGCCTCCACACCTTATCTCTTGAAGAAGAAGAAAAATGACAAGGTGGTGGCCATCAAGGTGAACAAGCAAGCCAACAATGGGGTCAAACACTTTTGGGTGCCAAAGGAAATCATTTCAATCATGAAGAGCACCAAGAAGGTTTGGATCCCGAAAGGGAAGTGAGAAGTCCGTTGGACTTCGGGGAATTTAGAGACTTGGCAAAGTATGGGTGCATTTCATGGGGTACATCATGATGGACAAAATCATTGCCAAGTGGGTTAGTGAATACTATGGACCCAAATTCCCCTTCCCATGTTAGGTAACTAGATGTCATTACTTTTAATTAGTATTCATTTCAATTGGTATTATTTTTCAATTGATATACTCTTAAAGCATCTAGTTATCTTTCATGCCTATGTTTGCATTTACATGCTTAAATCTTTTGTCATGCATTCAATAGGTATATCATATGGTAGGCTTGCTCGGTTTCATTATCAACCCTTAGAGCAAACGTACATGGTTTAAAATTGTTTAGAAGCACGGCACATAGCTTGTTTTACAATTATTTATCTAATATATGCCAAAGTCCAAATTGTAGATAATCTTTCCCAAATATCATCTTTCAAGTGGTATTTTGATACTTAAATCAATGTGCACAAATTTTACAAGTATTCAACACTTGTGTGCACAAATTTAGGGGGAGCTTAATCTACAAGTTGGATGATTTGAGACTAACACCTTTTCAAGCTTATCTTGTGTGTAGTAGTCTCATTGCAAGGAAAATGGAGTCCCTAGAGAAAAGCATTATACTTCAATTGGTAGAAATCAAATTGATTTTCACATGTGGTATTTCTAAACCGATATCACCATGTTGATCTCACTTTGATATTTATTTGCTTTCCCCATGCATTATATAGATTAACCTCTCTTGTGCAATAAATTGCTAATTATGCATATGGTTTGCTTTTTATCTTATGTATGCATAAATTTAGGGGGAGCTTAGTCTATATAATGTAATAGTCAAGTTTTGTGACCTATTCCATGCTAATCAAATCCTTCATTTAGTTCACAAAGTTTGACCCTCCCTTGTGCTACTAATGTATTCCTTTTGGGTGTTTGATGCCAAAGGAGGAGAATCTAAAGGACCAAAGACAAGCATTTAGTTATAAGTAGTAATGGTCCGAGAAAGGGAGGAAAGTGAAGTATGGGTTAGTCTAAGTAATGGGAGAATTTTTTTAGAAAGCTAGGCTTTAATCCATAATATCACATGGGGACATTTGCAAGGGCAAGACAAGCTTTTAAGTAAAGTTTTAATTGGTATCTGTCAATTAGTATCATATAACCTTGCCCTATGCATTGCATCCTAGCAGGTAGGTAGTTTTTAATTTCCAAATTCTTATTATTTGCTTGCTTTGGTCGTGTTGGCATCAATCACCAAAAAGGGGGAGATTGTAAGGAAAATGGACCCTAGGCCCATTTACTTTGGATTTTGGTGTTTGATGAGCAACACAACCAAATTGGACTAATGAATTTGCAAGTGTTTGTTTTGTAGTTCAATAGGGTGCAAGACGTAACTTGGACGAAGGTGACATGATAATCCGATGATCAACACCTCAAGCAAGACCTTAGGAGCACAAGAGAAGACCCAAGAGATCAAGAAAAGTCCAAGCATGAAGATTGGAACCAAGCCGTATGCAAGATCGCAAAGAAATGAGCTCACTGTGGTGACCGGATGCTGGACCGGACGCTGGACAAGCAACCGGACGCTGCGACCGGACACTGGTCAAGTGGCTCGGCAGACAGGCGACCGGACCCTAGACCGAACGCTGGCGGCAACCGACCGAATGTAGGACAGCAGTGTCCGATCAAGCACAGTAAGGTTCAAGAGCGGCAAATCTGCGACCGGACGCTGGCCAGCGTCCGATCAGTATATTACCGGCTCAATGGTCGGGACGACCGGATGCGTCCGGTCAGGACGATTCAACGTCTGGTCAGTAGCAGTTTCGCAGGAATACGACCCCAACGGCTACTTTCTCAGTGGGGCTTATAAATACTACCCCCAACCAATCATTTGAGGGAGGTGGAGCTGAGGAAAAATACCAAGGGTATTGATACACCATTTTAGTGATCTCCACTTGCATAGTGCTTAGTGATTCATCAGGTGATTAGCGTAGGTGCTTTGCGAAGTGCTTAGGTTGATTAGACCACCGCTTATGCGCTTGCTCTAGGTTTAGGCCTAGTGTTTAGTGAGGTTTGCATACCTCTTACCACTCGGTGTTTGCGAGCACCATTGTTGTACATCAGAGGGGCTTGAAGTCTTGCGAGATCACACCAACCGCGTTTGTGGTGTGGCCGCCACCGTGTGCTGGAGGGAACAAGGCTCGCGGCATTTCGGCCGGAAGCTTGGTAGTGAAGACAGCGGGGAGCATCCAGGAGAGGCTTGCCGGAAGGCACGACAGAGACCCACTTGCGCGTGGGAAAGGCCCGAGGCTATCCATGGAGTTACCTGACCGAGAGCTTGGCCCTTGTGAGGGATTCCTTGCGAGGGGCTCCAACGAGGACTAGGGGGAGGCTTGAGCGCTTCTCGATACCTCGGTAGAAATACCGGAGTCGTCGATGGGAGTTTGCATATCTCTACCTTGCTCTTTAGCTTCCGCATTTACATTGATTACTTTACTACGTTTGTGGTAGAGATAGCAACACACTAGCAAAACTATAGTTGCACATATAGATAGTTTATCTATTGCATAGGTTTTGCTAGGGTTAGAAAAAGAGGCCATAGTTTAGAGTTAGAATTTTTAAGTTGCCTAATTCACCCCCTCCCTCTTAGGCGTCATGGTCCCTTCAGCTAGAATTGTAATGGTTACAGCTCCATTAATTGATACTCTAGTTTGAGTTATATATATCTATGTGGTGCTACTCTAAATTTGTTTGAGGTCATACCATAAAAATTGTTAATGGTTGTTAAGGTTGCACTTTGGTATGGGCTGTGGATTGTTGGTATAAATTAATGCATACAGAATAATCCACAAGCACATGGATATTATACCGATGTAGCACTTCACCGGGAGTACCAGTTTTATATCGAACTTGAGGAAACGTGTGTGAGAATAACCAAATCTAACATATCCCAACGTCACAATCAAGGCTAGATAATAGGAGTGTAGAGGAGACTGCTAAGGTCATCGAGTTCTAACTTCGGTAAGCTTTATCTTCTATTGTTCAATTTGAGGAATATTACTAGAGAAAACATAGACAGAGTATGTTTCCTATAGCAACAAAGTCCTGCTAGGCCTACTAACGGGAGGTAGACTACAAAGGATTCAATGAGGCTATAAGAGTCACCCTCGCAAACTACCACCGATCTAGAAAATAGGGTACATCCATGAGTACCAAGTCTAAGCACCACACTTACACTATGAATACTACTTTAACCCAGGAGCTATAAGGATTAAAGTACTCAAAAAAGAGTCATAAACCTGAAGAACATTATGAACAAGATGCTTACTTAAATTAGAAGTCGATTATCAGAGAAATCTAAAAAGCAAGCTCAAGAAAAACTTGATTCCACCAGGGTACAAGCCATAGAGAGCACCGACAGGCTGAGACTCCTCCAAACTCTTCCCTCTCACTCTATCTCTCTATCTCTAATACAAGACTAGATCCTATTGAGGACTAATCTTCTCTTGATTGCTAGCCCTGATCCTGGTGGACATATGAATTAAGGTTTCTAGCATCTGCCCTGGGGGTGCAGGCTGGTATATATAGGCAAGAGCGCCAATCTTGAGCCCTGGGATCAAACCAACTTGAATAAATGGTGGAGATGCAATCCTTAAGGTGGTGGAGAACCGACATAGCAATAGGAGGCTGACATGGGGGGCCCATAGGTTGGCCGTCCTATAGGTGGGGCCGACCGGTCCCACATATTAGGGGCATGGGCTCAACATCGGTGAAGAGCCTCATAGAGTCTTCCCACATCGATTATGTGGCGGAATTCCATGATTTCCTTTGACGAATAGGTCCTCCTTGGTGGTTTTCTGAATAAATCCTGCAAGAAACACAGATTCACCAAAACTCGTGGAATTTGTTAGTTTAAACCCCTAAGTCTACATTGGTGATCCATTTTAGCCATTTATACAAGTTATATTGATGGTTTGTGATGAATGTTAACTATCGTCAATAAACTCCCCCACACTTAGGCTTTTACTCATCCTTGATAAAAGGATGGATTACTCAAGACATAACCTTAGGACTAGACATCAACATAAAACCATTCCCATTCATACATGCTCTGCAGGATTCAAAGTGTCTTCCATGAAACTTTGGGCGGTTGAAGAATGGAACAGTTTAAAACAGATCACCATCTTCCTTCAATCAAGTCAATTGGAGAAACATTTTAAGATTTTTTTTAAAACAAAACATAGCTTACCTTCTCCTTTGGTATTATTCTCAAAATCTCTCTCTATATATGGTATTTTTGGATTTTCATAAGGCATTGATGACTTTGCGTTCTTTTTGCCTACTTCTAAAAGCTTATGTGGAGGTCAGGTAAGGATGAATATAACAACATACTTGCATTGCATATATTGTAAAGTCAAAATAAGGATCTAAAGAGGAAAATGTCATACTCTTAGATCAAGATGTGCATGTGTGTGGATATATATATATATATATATATATATATATATATATATATATATATATATATATATATATATATATATATATATATATGGTGGCTAACCTAATTCTACTATGCTCTTTGAAACATATCTCTCTTGTTTGAAACTTGAAAAACTTTTGCAAGAAAATATGGGCTATCTTATTCATCTTTCTCTCCCTTGTTTTTTCAGACCGGCATTTGAGTACCCATTGTTTTAGATATCTTAGACACTTGTCCATTTTTTCAATACTTTCTTTCTTTTATGAATAACTTTTGCATAGCCCATGTCTCTCTTTTTCTATAATTGAAACCTTTCAAGAGAGATATTTATAAGAACTTGGAGCATTTATCCTATCAAGCATATTTTTGTGTCTACTCCCAATATAGGAGTATAATATTTTTGGGTGGATGGAAAACATGTTTTTACATACTCCCAGTGTAGGAGCAGCAAATATATGTGGAGTGTATGTGATGTTGATCTTGAGAGCATGATAAATTTCTCAAAAAGGGTCACAAGGTTTGACTAAACTCAACATAATGAGAAGTAGTATATGTAGAAGGCTTCTCTAGTCTATGTTTGGCTCTGGTAGGACATTGCTTACAACAAAGGAGAGGTGTAGATATTCTTTTTACTTTTTTTAAAATAAAATTCTCCAATAACGAGACATCAAGAATAAAGTTTTTATTATTCTACTATATCTCATTCCACAACAACTTAAGTAACATGGGGTCCCTAAAAACAAGTTCTCAACAGTAGCAAGACTTCTAGGAAAAGTATTATGTGAGTCTAACCTTAAGTCGTGACTGAAATAATCTTTCCTCATGTTTTA
Organism: Miscanthus floridulus; assembly: GCF_019320115.1. NCBI lineage: Eukaryota > Viridiplantae > Streptophyta > Magnoliopsida > Poales > Poaceae > Miscanthus > Miscanthus floridulus. The sequence continues at coordinate 32,514,778 of NC_089598.1, read as the reverse complement.
AAGTTGTTTTATTAAGTGATTTTCAATTCGGTTCGAAATGGAAAGCGAAAATATAAAAATAGAGTGTATTGGGCTCAAACCTAACCGTGGACGAAGTGTGAAGTGAATCAGCGCTGTGGTGGGCTGGCTAGCCCATGTAGGAGGCCAGGTGGCCTACTCTAGGGGCTGCTCGAGGCCCGCTTCCTAGGATGTGGTCCTTCGCTCATTACTTTCTGAATTTCATGATTTTCATGATCGAATTCCGTCTTGTTGTCATGGTGTGTCTCCCCCACACTTGTTTTCCTGTATACCTTTATGCACAACATGTGGAGACAAAACACATACCCAAAAGAAATATAAAGTAGATAATAATAATAGGACTCCATTAATATATAAGGCACTTTATTACACAAGCACAAACTAAACACAAACTTTTGACTATCTAGCATAAACTTCAGTATTCTAACGATCTGAGCTAAGCGAATAACCTAAACATACTATCTTTAAAGACTTGACCTAACTACTCATGCCTTATTATTAACTACCAAATTCTCACTTCTTCATCTTAGTAACAAAATGATTCAAAGCATTTAGATCATGTTGTAGGCTTTTGCGATAGACGTGTTCTTCATCGATCCTTTGCTCTAGGGTATAGATGACATCGGAGAGGTCTTCAATCTTTTTATCTAAGAGAGCAATAGTCATCCTTGGACACTTCTCAGCCTCTAGGATAGGTGGTGATGGCGCCTTCCTCTTCTTCTCATTTGGAGGAATAACCTTGATCTGATCTGGCACAGCGCGAACTCCATCGATGATGGTACGAGGGGTGACCAACTTGTATTTTGCACATGTAACGTCTCCAAATTTGTTGGTCTTCACTCCAGTCAACACCTCATGTCCCTTCAGAGGAAGGAGGTTGATCTCCTTTGTCACCATGATTAGCTCCTAGATGTCTAGACGAGGCTCTTGTTGGCGTGGCTTGCCTTCAAGAAGTGGACATGGTGGCGGCGGAGCGATCACCGGACGACAGATAGCTTGGGTGAAGTAAGATTGACTTGAGTGAATGGGAGTAACTTCTGGTGGAATGACGATCAGCACAAGCACATCAGGCTACTTGCTAGGATCAAAACCATAGGGGACGATCTCTTTGTTGGCCATGGGAACTAGAGAGGAGGAGAGCTCTGCTACTGTTGGAGAGAGAAGGCTTTGATGGGATGGCTATGGAGGCAGGTAGAGGCTCACTTATATAGGGGGGAACAACTTGCAACAGGGGTCAAGATCTAACCATATGATGTCTCATAACGAGGAAAAACCGAATACGTCAAAAAACTATGGGATTTTAATAAAGAAGGATCTAGAAGACACGAGAGAGTTGACCGGGCACGAGAGGGACTGACAGTGGGCCGGGCGGCCTCTAGGTGGGGCAAGCTGGCCCCACATGTCATCCTCTCATGGTGATGTTTCTCACGACGGTTTCTAATCCCAAAAAGTATATTTTCACGTTATGAAACATAAGGGGGATGGTGGAGGTGTAAATCTATGGTAAAAGCAGGAAATCTACCTCATCCAAATCCTTAGGTGGTTTTTAGGTTCTATAAAGATCTTGAAATGGTGGCCATTTACCTTGAATAACGTACCTTTATCATTTTGAAGTGTTACCGCTCCATGTGATGAAGTGCTTATCACCTTGAATGATCCTTCCCATTTGCTCCAAAGTTTTCCATGCCCGAATAACTTAACCCTAGAATTAAAAAGTAACACCTTATCTTCAGGGGTGAACTCCTTCTTAATCCTTTTGTGATGTCATCCTGGGAGGTGGACCACACCGGGAGTGGCAGTGGCGAGCGAACCACCGGGGTTGGTGGCGTCAACGTCATCGTCGTGGGCAATTGGGAGACAAATGGTAGCCTAGGAGATGGCATGTGGGGGTACTAATAGTCAAGAATGGTATGAACAGGCATCGAAGCAGGGTGCACCAATGCATTGGAGGAAGTTTGGACTGGAGTTTGGCCACGGTTTCTCGAGGAGGACCTGGAGCGCTTTATGGGGACATCCTTCATGGGAACCGATGGGGAGGCAGAGGTGGGGACTTTGTGAGGCAGTGCGAGGCTAGGGATTTTGGCAATGCAAGGGGGGAGTGTGGCCTGGCTTTGTACACACAGGGACGCCAGGGCTAGAACAGGCTTCTGACATGACCGTATGATGTTCATTATTACTAGTACTATCCGAGTAGTGAATATTTTAGATGGTTGGACCTTCTATCATCCGATGAAGTATATAGTGTAGTCCATTCCAAACAGTCATAGGCTCACAGCAGATGATGGGCAGTAGCTAGCTAGAGATGGCTACATTGTTTCATAGGTTTTGGTCGTCTACACACCCTCGGTTGAGTTTGAAGCTATTGCTTCAGGAATCCAAAACCGTACTACTTCATGCATGCAGCCATAGATGGTGCAGCTCCTATTTGTAGCACAGTCGATCAGGCAAAAGTTCTACTCATAGATGTGTACAAGAGTTACATGTCTGGCCCGTTCAAATTTACGTTGCTCACACTATCAGGTGAACAAACGGTTTATAAGAAACAGGTAAACGTCATTTCATCTAATATCATAGTGGGACGTGGTTAGGGGAAAAGTTATGAGCGAGAAGGTTGGGAAAATGCAAATGGGTGAGGGAAGGGGGAGCTAGATTGTAAGCGATTGATGCAATGCTATTAGATGAGGGAAGTGGACGAGAGTGAAGCGAATGCAGCAGGAAAGCTTGACACACTTGACACCTAAATGCCTGGTGCGGTAGTGATAGGTCTTTTCTATACTTATTTCACTCCAATCCAAGCAATCACAACAGTTGAGGGGCATACTAATTGCTACTCCATATGACACTTTATTCTATCCTACGAGATCAAATACTCAGCGGGTGAACTTTCTTGCGTTCACAGTAAAAGTCAATAGCTATGGCTCCTCCGTTCTGTATTAGATTGAGGCGAGACTTGTTCAGATGAACTCCTCACTACATGGTTGTTTCAAGGTCAACAAATTTTATTGAAGACACGATTTGGCCTCAATAGAGATCAAAGGTAGTTATGAATGTTTAGCATATTATAAATCAGATCAAAGACAACTAGAAAGAAATTTGTAGTGAGAAGCAATCAATAGGGGCTACAAACTAGCTACAAGATGACCAAAGGACCTGAGCTACACCATGCTCAATAGAGTTTAACCCACCTAATACAAAGTTCAACAAAAGTTAACACCAACATGCAAATAAGAGTTCACATATTTGTAAGGGCGTTCCACAGATCAAACCTATTCATGACTACTAATACTACTGATGTGTCCCATAGATAGGGTCAAGGCTGGCATGCAGGATCAACTCCACATCCACCTTCGCTAAGATGGTGTTAGTGGCCGGCTCAAACTCTCGACTAGATTAGCAATGCATCATCCTTCAATCCTGGTGGAAAACCCTGCTTTGCCACCCGGACGTTCACCACTATGCCAATCTGAAGCTGGGCAGTGGCTAGCACCATGGTAGCCCCCTGATGAATGGCTTTGGTCACGATGGTTCAAAGGTGGACCGACAACACTCGGAGGCGCTCCTCTGCGACAACCGAATTGTCTGTTGTTTCCATAGCTGCAGGCCATGTCACAGGCAGCTTTCGTGCATAGCTGCAGGCCATGTCCTTAGTTCCATAAGAAGGTGCATCATGTTATGGGACTGCTCCTTGACCATCGCCTAGTTGGCTCGCGCCTAGGAGGCCTCATTCTCGAAAACTTGAAGTGCGTCGTGGGCGGCGTCCAGCTCACTGTGTAGCATCTCGATGTTCAGCTTGGACGAGGACAACAATGATTGGACCTTGTGGTAATCCTTGAATAATTAATGGTAGTCTATGTCATCTAAGTATTCACGCTATTCTAATGATTCGCCCACTTCAGAACCAGAGGACTGTGTGGGGACACATGGGCTCGGTGGTAGTGAGCGAAGATGGGATGACTCTCCAGCAACACCAGGGGGAAGCCCCACGACCAAGGATGGCGCCGTCATGGAGAAAGCACTGCACAATGCAAGCCAAGTTCAAGCCCATATAGGATAAGGGGGAGAGCGATCGGATTGAGAATGCAAAATGACTTATAGCTAACTGGCCAGCATAGCATGGCACGGAATCGCAGGTGGCTTCCCCAATCGATGGATGCCTCACAGAGACGCTTTCTGAGCATGACCACAGATGAAGAACTAGGCTCTAGGGCCAACAAACACATACTAGTGAACCTGTTGAGAAAGTAGGCACATTCCAAATACTAGTTAAATTAAACAGCATGAACACATACTAGATAGTGTGAGCATTGCTCGCATATTCTAGTTAAATGGAGATAAACAACATCAATAGCGGTATGGTGGTGATCCACCTTCGAAGGGGGTACTGGTGGTGGGTTAGAGACCACACCGATGAGAAGTCCATCTATCGAAGGAGGATTGTCGGCATGGAAGGCATCTGGGGTGTCCCCATCTCCACAATCCTACATGGACACTCAAATAGCTGTCATCATCAGATTGTCTACCTCCTTCAAGTGGATGGGGATGCTCGACTCAATTGTAGGGTCCATCACGCCCTAGAACTCCCACTGAGGGTGGCCCCTCATCTTCAAGGGGAGGGACCCGATGGCTGAAGAATGTACAAATCACCCTCAGTGCCGTCAGTCTCCGGTCCTTCAAATCCTCGATCACATCTAGCAATAAGCGCAAATGCTATGGTTCCAATAGGGTTGGTGGCCCCGACCATGATTTCGGCATGTCAGGACATAGCCGGTCATGAGAAAAAGTCAGTAGCGATGACCGCTCGTTATTGGGGACATAGAGCCACCTATGCCCCCAATCTAGGTCTACGACATAGTGGTGGTCAAGGCTTTGGTAGCGCTCCTCCAACCTAGGACAAACTTTGTTCGATGCACCCCCATTGGGCAATGATGGTGCCAAGACGACGCTGATAGAACCACCTAGAAAAGAAACCACCATAGATCATAATGGGTAGATATTCCTAGGAAGCCCTCGCACAACATGATGAAGACCGAGAGGTGGAGGAGCCCCTCTAGGGTTAAGTCATGGAGGTGGAGCCTGTAGTAGTAGTGCAACCACCTTAGTAAGGGGTACGCTGGCAGCCTGAACACAAGAACGTGGAAAGGGACAAAAGAGATGGCCTCATTTTCCTTCGGCCTCAGCTCCACTTCGCTTCTTGCTGGGACTCTCCACCTGAGCTCCTTGGTAGCCTCCAGCATCACCCCCTCTCTCGTAACTAGTCAAACTCAGCCTAGTCAACAAATGACCTCATCCACTTTGCCATGGTCCTGGCAGGAGGCATTGGCGATGCAGTAGGGTGGAAGGCAAAAGCTTTGGGATTGAATCAGGAGCTCTAGAGAGAGATGGTAGTAGGGATAACCTTCTCTCATGTGCCCTTGTCTCTGATGCTATAGTTTGGGGCCGATCGACCACCCCATGACTAAGACATTTGCATGGGTGGGCGACGACGCTTTGCCTTGTCCTGTCAATGCGATGGGCTAGGAGGCAACGTCCCCTACTATAACAGGCTACTGATGCCACCCACACATGCGTGCCTGCTCAAGAATGTAGGAGCATGTCATTTGGGTAGTCAAGATTTCAGACGACCAGACCTTGTGTGATCGTGTGAAGTATAGATAGTGCGGTCTAATCCAAGTAGTCACGACAGTTGAGCGACAAACTAGGGACTTACTTTAATTTCTCTTGGTTTGTAGAGGCACGCATCAGATTATAAAAACTGAATTCTGAATAAAATTATCTTTGATGGATGGTTCTTGCAAGTTCAACAAATCTTATCAAATACACAAAAATAAGACGAGTTGGGTTTAACATTGATCAAAGCCACTCATGACTACTACTATTGATACAAATGTTGTGACCAAGTGCACTCCATTGGCAATAGTTTTACTCACAACTCTGTACTATATAGTGTCCGATGAGATCAAATGTGCCGCATCCAGACTTTCTTGTGAGTTCAATAAAATATGAACAACTATCTGGCTGCTCTATTTTAGTGGCTTGTTTCTTGATGTGTATTTCTCAAAAGGCATGCTCCTCAGAGATCGTGGAGATGTGGCCTCACCTTACCTCCTGCTATCGCCCATCATCTACTAGAATTTGGGTCCATCGACAGTGCACGTCCCCCTGCTATAAAAATAGAGGAATCAGTACAGTTGCCTTGTAACCTTACGAACTCACATTTCCTACTCGCCTCCTCCCTAGGACCTTGTTCTTCAAGCTTGAACCATATCAGCAGAGAAGAATCCAAGGGAGGAGATGATGGTGTGGTACCCGGACGTGACTAGGCAGGCTCTCTGCATGGAGAACCGAGAGGCAGAGCGGCTGCAATTGTGCCTCTCCGCTGTGGAGATTGCACTCGCCGCAACCGAGGGAGACGGCCACAACTAAAGTCGTAGTGGGTTAAGCATAGGCACAACATGTTGGTAAGGCATTATCATTACCATATCTTCTTGTTTTGTGTGGCACTATACCTTATTAATTGGTACATTTTTCTCATTCTTGCTCTTTTAACTATCATGGAGTAGCTGAACGCCGCGTTCGTGCTGTCGGCAGGGCCAAACTTACTTGAGCGCGTTTGTGCTCTACCGATGCAGATCCGGGAGGTAGTGACGCATGGCCTTCGCAATGGGGCTACGTTAGCCCTAGCCACCACCCACCTCCATTTAGACACAGACTTGCATGCAGTGGATCCAGGGTTCTCGTCGGAGGTGCCTGTCCAAAGGGCTTCATAGGATTCTTTTTCCTATAGGATTTGGATCCTTCAAAATTCCTGCTTCTCCTCCATTCCAAAGGAGCCATAAGTTTTTGAGTATCTTTTGTCCATTTTTTGGGATTCCTTTTATAGTGTTGGTGGGCACCAAACAGATAGGGAGATCTACCCACTCGAAAATTTGATTTTCGATGCAAATTTCGAACCGCGCCGAGCAGTGCCGGCAACATGCACCAAAAATTAGATGTCTCTCTTTTGCCCCTCATGAGGAAATTAGGTTTACCATGCCATTGATTTTAGACAAGGGCATTTGTGGTACTGTGATGGCCACATAAAAGCGCAAGGATTCACCATCTCCGCCTTCGCCTCCATCTCCATCCTCTAGCCACCACCGTCTCTCCTCTCGCTCCAAATCCTAGCCTCATGGCCTTCCTCTCCACTCTCTAGCGCCCCCTCTACCACCTCTCTCTGGACCCTAAGTGCCATTGGCTAGCTCAACTCATCAATCTCCACTCTCCAGCTGCACCCTCTCTCATAGCTTTCCGAACCCTAGCCAGAGCTAGATCCCCTTTGATTTGTCGATAGCAGGTCAGATGATGGCAGAATGACCGCCTCGAAGATGGTATAACCTAGATCTAGATCCCTTACTTTGGAACCTATCATGACCAGCCAAATCTAAACCCTAGCTGGAGCTAGATCTGTTACCCCTTCATCAACGCCGACCACACCAGTTTTGCGACCACGATGACAAGGCGGCTGTGCCAATGATGAAGCGTAGCCGGGGTATGCGGAGGAAGAGGTACCCAAATTCCTTTTATTATGTGTGCTATATTGTAGAGGTTCAACCTAGGATATGTAGATAGCGATGGGGTTGCATATTTCCTATACTTGAGTGTTGCTGACTTGTGCTTTATTAGATTAATGACTTCCATATAAGTTGTAGTTACTAGTTAGACGCTTATTTGCATACTCTTGCTCTTTGTTATGTTGACATTCGCTAGAAGCTTTAGTTAATAAATACCTTTGTAATCTAAATAAACAGCCACTAACTGCTTTTGAATGAGAGTGGGAGGCACAAGTCACAAAGAATCATAGAAAGATGGAAGAACCAGGGATGGTTGTTGAGGGATTTGGTGATACAGATGAAACATATTCAGATTTACAAGATGAGCCAGTGGCCCTTGCAGTTGAGGTGCTTGTTCTACCTTGTATTGAGTTTGGACGAGAGCGGCCAGGGGGTGGGGGTGTAGATAGCAATGCAATGCTTTGCTATCTGGATAGCAATGCAATTTGTACAAGCTTTCTGCTTAAATTTGTTTCTCCAATTTTAGCATCTAGTTCAAAGAAGCCACAGAGGAGGCTCCGCCTGCAGGACAAAAGGCAGCACGGATATCAGTCCTAGAGGAAGGAAGTCCAAGAGAGTGAAGTCAACATGACCAGGAGAGTTGACTATGGATCTGAGAAGAACAAGCAAAACCGTGCAAAAGTGAAGTGCCACCAGGCTATAGGATCTCGCTCCTATGCTGTATAGCTGCAATCATTTGTAAGTGATGGTTGTATTTTATTGTTACTCTAGCCTTTGTATAAATAGAAACTCATGTGCACTGTTAATATAAGCAATAGTGGTAGGAGCCTAAGGCCTCCTTTGGAACATAGAGCTGAAAAACATAGGAACAGGAAAAACACAGGAATATGATTGGAATGCATGTGAAAATAGAGAAATTTTGTTAGAAGGGGTGTTTGGTTTTGTACAGGAAAAACATAGGAAACCAATATAATGAGGTTTCACTAGATGTTTTTCCTTTGTTTTTCCTATGAAAGTTGAAGGATAGGAAACTTTCCTATGGTTTTCCTTCCCCGATTTCTTCCTGTGAACCCAAGGCCTCTACGGTGTTGATTCCATAGGATTACTGATTCCTATATTTTTTCTTTGCAAATCCTATGAACCAAAGGGGCCCTAAATTTGGCAACATCATTTAATTTTGAAGTTGCAATTCCTGTGCATTGTGCTTATGTAATCCATATCTCTACCCTATTGTTTATTGCTTGAATTTCACAATATGTAATCCATATCAGTACCTATGCGTTGTGCATATGTAGAGGGTGTTTTGTTGAGGGCCACCAGCCTCTATACCACAAACTGTGGCTCACCACGGGAACTAGAGCAGTTGTATGGTGACTTAAATGAGGCTGCCATAGCTTTACTCAGTAGAGAATGAGTCACAAGAGTGTGGCGGATGAAAACCTCGCCACCGCCATAACTCGCCACAGCGTGGCTATGTGTGGCCAAGATCCAAACAGCCCCATAATCCATATCAATATGAAACCTGTGTTACTTGTTATGAACTAATCTCTTGGGTTTTCAATTAAAGTCTTTTTCCACTATTTGTAACATAATGTTTGCTGCTTGAATTTCATAGGAAGCTATGGAAACTATGTGAGCAAAACCTATTGCTAAGGTGCACGAACCTATGACAAGTGTTGATGTTGTTCCCATAGTCCTTTGCCTCTCCCATGGCCAGGTTCACTCCCCGGTCAGCGACAACACCCTTTTTTGAAGAATGCTGGTATCTGACAAGCTCTGCTAGAACAGAGACATCAGTGGAGAGAATGCTTCGAGAACAGCTTGTTGCTGAACAAAAAAGTTTTGCTAACCTCATCGAACAAGTGGATGAACTGAAAAGGAAGACAGAAAAGACTAAAAGGGAGTTTGAGGAGTTCAATATACAACAACAAGAGGAGTACAATAAGCTACGTGAGGATATCATATGCTTCAGCTCTTCTTCTGGTAACTCTCAGTCATCAACTCTGTTGGCTTGATGTAGTGAACATTTGTGGTTTGATGTGTGTACTCATGTGCTGGTTTGATGTGATGAAATTATCAGCTGGTTGCTGCTGATGTGTAAACAGTAATTTGCTGTATTTGATTGTCATGCTGAATAATTATGTAGACATCGTCGAATAATTATGTAGTCAATCTATGCAGCAGAGATGATCTTGAATTACTTTTATGATGAATTGATTGTTGGGCACATGATAGAACCTGGGCAGGCCACATGATCAAATAAAAATATGACACATGGACGGACCAGTGCTTGACACATGAAATAGCCATGGCACAGCATGTGGGCTAAAAAAATCCAACACATGGAAGGAAGCCGTCAAGCCATGTGGCTGAATAAAAAAACAAAACATGGATGGACAACACCATGACACGTGGTCAAATATGAAACGACCACATGGACCAATAAAAATATGACACATGGTCCAATGAAGAAATGACACATCACCCAACTGCAACATGACACGTGTGCTAATAGAAAACATACATGTAGAACAACAGGAGCCCAACACGTGATCCAATAAGAACCAGAGATGGCCATTGTTTACACCAAAATTTAGCAAAAAAGAACACAGGAACTCAAAGCTTCTAAGATTGTATCATCAAGGAATTGATCAGGTGTGAATCGATGTTGGCTGGTTTGATGCAGTGTTGGAATCAGCTATTTTATAGATGACGTCAGTAGACAACGTCAATGGACTACGTACGGATGGCGTCGGGAGGAAATATGTCGGACTCTACAAAAGGGGAAAGATTAGGGTCCAAGTTATTTTTAAGTTAGGAATGTTTTCTTTTCCAAGAATTATAATGAGTCGTATTTGAGTAGGACTCATGTTTAAGTTCTAGGTATAAATATTGAACCCTGATTATTGTAGAAAAACAAATCAATCAATCAATACAATTACTTTTCTGGCTTCACACCAACCCTTAGGAGTAGGAGTACTATAGATCTCGACAAGTTCTTCAACAAGCAGGGCTGCATCAACCGATCGACCTCCAGCTTGTCTATGAGTACCGTCACGACTTGTATCATACTTGTAAAGCTGCATTAGCCGATTGATCTTTTACGAGTATAATATAAGTTATTTATCGATCTGTATCATTATTTGTAAGGCTATATCATCTAATTGATCTCTTATGAATCGTAATATAGATCAAAGTTATCAATCTTATGTTAAACAACTTGTTGTTTAATACAATATCACCAGTTATCGAATTTGCTAAGATTAGTAAGATTTTTGTTGCTATTTTTGGCTGATTCACCAGTTATTGATCTTGTTATAATTAATATTCTATTAATTATAATAAATCACCTGATTGAGATAGAGTTATATCGGCATCATATAATCACAATTGGTCATCTTCTAGTCTGGTCACACTTTGAATCTTATGATTGATGACTTGATTCTGCTAGATCGACTGTTTTAAATGTATTCCAATCGAACATAGTATGCATTTAAAGACATGTTTCAATCCTAAATAAACTCACTAGTTAATGAGATCCAATCTAATGACACTACCATAGCTGCATCGATCCGGTGAAACCTCACTGCTAGATCGACTATATTCTTTTTTAGCATTGGCAGCATGTCTTTTAGCTGATTCTTTATCTCCTCTAACAAAGCTTCTTTGGAAGAGATAGCTGATGAGCTGATTTCATCTTCATCTATATACTCTTCAAAGTTGAAAGAGTAGCTTAGAGCTAGTGAGTTAAGTGCCTGCAGGTGGGTAAGGGAAAATTTTGGTTAAGAAATAACAAGTTGTTTGAAAATAAGAAGAATGAGGAGATACAATACCTTTTCTAGCTTAGTTTCTATCTAAGGAGAAGGAATAGTTGATGATGCACCAACGATATCTTGTTGAATCAGCTCTGAACTTTCAATGATGATATCTACAGACATTAAGGGAGTTTTTTCAAAAAGATGATGTTGGTTGTAGGAAGATAAACTAGATATATGAGGATCGACAGTCTAGGTGTCAACATCAACAGGATCATTTTCATCTGGTGGACTGTTAGACTTCTGCTCTTGCGTGAATGTTTCTTCAGGGAGTGTCTGACATGGTAAATGGTTAAAGAAGAGTGAAAATTGAATAAGAATTAAGAGTTTTGAGGAGATACCTTGGTAGCATTAGGAAGTGAAGTGGAAGGGTTCTCATCTTCTGCTGTCTTAGAAGCATCGGTTGTTTCAAATGAAATTGGCTCCATTTGAGGATCGGCCGATGAAGGTTTGGTGGGTGCTGATTTAAACGCCTGGGACAACAGTTTAGCACCTAGAGCAGATTGGGATGCAATGGTTGATAACAGTGAGGAAAGAATCAGAATTAGAAATTGAATATCATTTTGGGAAAAGGATGAATTGTTTTACCTGAGCAGTTGATGGTCTCGTTTTGCAAAGTCTTTTCCCAGTAATGGTTTTCTAGGTTACCCCTTGGGCTGCCTTGCATTTTGAGGATTGATTTGTTACAATTGTAGGGACAACTTGGGTTTTCATCAGTTTCTTCATTGTGGGTGCGGTTGATCCCAGTCTTGAGATTAGACATGGCGGATAATACTCTATGGTGTGCCCTTTTCTGTCCACATCTGGGGGATTGAATTCAGCATCCTGTAAGGGGGTTTCTGTTAGATGAGTTGGTAGAGAGACTTTAGCATATGATCTTTATGGAAGAAAAGAATTAACTAGTTACCTCACTGTCAGAAGCAAAATCTTTATCTAGAGCTATGCAGCTATGATGGCCTACAAAAGAGATGAGAGTGCCATTCTTGCCACCAGGAATCATATAAATTTAAAGTGAAGGTGGCCCTAGTCCATTCTTGTAGATAGAGGGAAGGAAGATTTGATCCTAACTAGAAAATTCTGGAAGCTTCCATTGCCTCACTGATGCCTTCTCTTGGTTTTAGTATATCTTTGAAAAATAGCCGGGGGGCAGTTGACCAAGACCAAACTAATGAGCCACAAAAGAAGGGTTGTAAAATTCATAGCTTGGAAGGTTGCCCGAAAGAAAAGTACCTAGACATTTTGTCACGGCCATGATGAAATTTGGCTAGTAGAACATAGGGTTTGATGAAAGAATTGAAGATTGCAGTTGTTGTTTCGTCTGAGAAGCCTGATTCAAATCAAAATTTGAATGGGAAGACCAACTCATTGACCTCATCTTCATCATAGGGTAGCCAACTTCACCATAGTTCATACATTGGCGGGTTCTCCCTTCTTTGCCTTTGTATTCCTCATCAAAGTTGGAAGAGGAAAAACTTAAATTCTAGAGATTTGGCTTCACAATCTTATGCATATACAAATTTAACCACATTTGTATTAACCACCAAGGGCCGCTGATGGTGTGCACTGCTTCATTCTTTAGTAGCTGGGCAACCACCTGATGCATCAAGTGGTAAGCTGATCCTAATAGATACTTTCCAAGAGGAATCTCAACGCCTACTGCTAGATGCTCTACTAAGAGTTTGTGATTGTAAGTCGAACCATAAGATGACCCGTAGAAAATGAATCTTTCTTACCACATGTTCAGAAAGGCCACATGTTCTCTTTCACTAACAGTCAATTCATTCCCAATGTGGTTCTGGATATAGCTTGCCCATCCTGTGCAGTCCGATATTTTGGCCAGTTTCTTTCACCTAGCACCTAGGAGCTCGTATGGCTGCATTGGTCCTGTTATTCTAAGGCTAGTCAACATATAAACATCGGCCAAGGTAATAGTCATCAGACCATGAGCAAAGACAAAGGCATTCAAGGTGTTGGAACAGAAGTAAGAAGCAACAATTAGGAGTGAATCATTTGTTTCCATCCCAGACAGTGAAAGTGTCAGGCATTGGCTTAAATCATAAACTTCCCAATCTCCATCCTTTTTGTTTGACACTCTATGGAACCAGTCTCTCCATCCCTTAGGCATTTTTGGCCAATTCTTAAAGGGAATTTTGGTGTTCCAAGAAGATAGATCTACCAAGGACTACCTGAAAGGAATTTGATTAGTTTCTTGGTTGATAAAATCCAAAGAATTAGTATCTCCCATGGGTCCAAGGTAATAAGCATTTGGAACAACAGACGAAGGGATCAAAATTTTATTTTCCATCACTAGAAAGCCAGATGAGATAAACTTAAGAAAAAGGAAAATACAGAGCAGTGGCCAATAGTTGAGAGGCAGAAAATTTAGTGACGTACCTCAGAGATGTAGTCACTAGTCACCATTTTGGTTGGAATAGATTTGAATCTAAGAAAGGGTTGTAGAGGAGTAACTTAAAAAGCAGCTCGAGCAAAGTAGAGAAACTGCTAGGGTTGGAGCTCTGGTGGTGGCGACTTTGATTGTTGAGGCTTGCTCGAAGAAGAAGGGGAATGTAAATTGGCCGAGTGGATTGAAGGTAATACTATTGAGATGCTATATAAAGTTTGGCCTAAAAAGTTAGGAGTCACACATTTATTTTGGAATAAACGGTTGCAACACGGTGAGCAGGTAAATAGAAATTTTGGAATAAAATCATTTTTATCCCAAAATTGGGGGGTATGTGTTTACATCAAAATTTAGGAAAGAAAAAACCGCGAGAACTCTAAACTTCTAAGATTGTATCATCAAGGAATCAATCAGGTGTGAATCGATGTCGGCTGGTTTGATGCAGTGTCAGAATTAGCTATTTTATAGATGACGTTAGTAGACAGCATCAATGGACTACGTATGGATGGCGTTGGGAGGAAATATGTCAGACTCTACAAAAGGGAAAATATTAGGGTTCAAGTTATTTTTAAGTTAGGAATGTTTTTTTCTAAGAATTGTAATGAGTCGTATTTGAATAGGACTCATGTTTAGGTTCTGGGTATAAATATTGGACCCTAGTTATTGTAGAAAAACAAATCAATCAATCAATATAATTACTTTTTTGGCTTCACACCAACCCTTGGGAGTAGGAGTATCATAGATCTTGATGAGTTCTTCATCAAGCAGGGCTGCATCGACCGATTGACCTCTGGCTTGTCTGTGAGTACCATCGTGACTTGTATCATACTTGTAAAGCTGCATCAGCCGATTGAACTTTTACGAGTATAATATAAGTTAGTTATGGATCTGTATCATTATTTGTAAGGCTGCATCAACTGATTGATCTCTTACGAATCATAATATATATCAAAGTTATCGATCTTGTGTTAAACAACTTGTTGTTTAATACAATATCACCAGTTATCGAATCTGCTAAGATTAGTAAGATTTTTGTTGCTGTTTTTGGCCGATTCACTAGTTATTGATCTTATTATAATTAATACTCCATTAATTATAACAAAACACCTTATTGAGATAGAGATAGATCGGCATAATATCATCACAATTTGTCGTCTTCTAGTCTAGTCACGCTTTGAATCTTATGATTGATGACTTGATTCTGTTAGATCGGTTGTTTTATCTCTATTCCAATAAAAAATTGTATGCATTCAAAGACATGTTTCAATCCTAAATTAACTCACTAGTTAATGACTTGATTTTGTAGGTCAAATTGACTAGCATGCTTTCGGGATTTTTTGAGGATCGACTGGTCCTGTGTTGAAGCCAAGCAGATCTCTGGTTTGACTCCGCTCAGATCATCCGACTTTTAGTGTGTCAGACGCATCACCACATTTTTGTGCCGACACACGTTTTGGCACGCTCAGTGGGACCACAATCATCATGACAGCTCACAACAATACGGACATTCTTATGGTGCCTTTTGAAGACTTACCTGATGAGGATAAAGATGTCATTAGTAAAGCTATAGAAGAGTTTCAGAACAAGTATTTGTTGTCCTATATCAAGACACATGACAATAAAGTTGTTTAGAAATATCCACTTCTAAGAGTTTTGATACATGGGCAGTCAGATATAGATGAAGCTGATGATAGGTGTTTCTTTGTAGATGCTATCAACAAATATGTTCATGATGCCATGTTGAATCATAATACAACTTTCTTGTACATATTCCACAATACCATGAAGGAGGTGTTTCATGGATATCCAATTGATCAGATTGGACTGGCTTATTATAACATCCCACATCCGTCAACTCAGGGGACTAATCAAGCTGGTACTAGCCATCAAGAAGTAGCACTAGCTGACAACGATGATGTCTATGCAGTTCAGAGCTCATATGAGCAAGTTCAGGGTACTACTAAACAAATATCGTATAATCCTGGATCATTAGTGCAGCATGCGCAACAGCCGACAGGACAAGTTCAAAATCAAATGGTTAATTTTGGCACATCAGGCTAAATACCGCCATCGGCTCAAAAAATAGTGCCATCAGTTCAAAGGATTCATAGAGATATAGATCTCAACATTTACAATCAGAGACTTCAAGCAGCAAATCAACAAAGAACTCAACAGATAGAGATTCTATAAGGATATCATTTTTACATAGATTATAATACCCTTCATATGATTCCAAATCCAGGATATCAAGGTAGCCAAAATTTTAATCCACAGATGGGTCAACAATTGCAAAGAAACCCAAATTCAAATGCTGATGAATTATTGCTCAGAGTAACTAAAATAGTGCAGAATCAGTTTGATTTAAAACCAAAAGGGCAAACCTTTTCATACAAACATTCATATCTAGAGTGGTATGATTTGGTTGCTCTTCCTATGAACTACAGGCTTCTGAAATTTGCTAAGTTCAATGGTCAAGATAGTACAAGTAAAATAGAATATGTCAGTCCATATCTTACTCAGTTGGGTGAAGCATCCATTGAAGAAGCTCATCGAGTTTGTTTCTTCTCTTTGTCACTGTCAGGACCAGCTTTCACCTAGTTTTCATCATTACCAGTTAATTCTATTGCCAATTGGACTAGCTTAGAGAAGAAATTTCATACATATTTCTATATTGGGATAGGAGAAAAGAAAATCACAGATTTGACGACCATAAGGCAAAAAACTAATGAATCAGGTGTTGATTTCTTCAATGGTTCCAGGAGATAAGAAATTTGTGCTTTTCATTGAATCTGACTAATGATCAACTAGCTGCTTTGGTTGGTCAAGGAGTGTTGCCAACATAGAGAGAAAAACTGCTTGGGCAAGAGTTTGATAATTTAGGTTAGTTGGCTCAACGGGTAGCAGCACTTAATAGCCAATTCCAGAATATGCGTAGAGATACCTGATTCTAGAAGAATGCCACAATTGCTGAAGCTTATAATCCATATTTAGTTGATGATGATGATGAGGAGGATGATGAAGGAGAAGAGATTGCTATGGCTGAATGGAATTGATAGTAATGGTTCTAAATCCTTGGGGAAAAGGAGTTGAAGAAAGTTATGATTTTGACATCACAAAATCAAACAAGCTCTTTGATTTCTTGCTTGAGAAAGGACAGATCAAATTGCCTACTAATCATGTTATATTACCTCCTGATCAGTTGAAGAATAAGAAGTTCTACAAATTTCATAACACTACTTCTCATTCTACTAATTAGTGCAGAATTTTCTAGCAACATATACAGAGGGCTATTCAGCAAGGGAAGCTTAAATTTGATACACCTTGGAAGATGAAAGTTGATAATCCTTTCCCAAAAGATCATAATATGGTTGATGCTAAGTTGCTCAAAGGGAAGACTAAAGTTCTAACGTCGACTAGGGCAAAGGAAACTAGAATAGTTGATCTAGAGATGCAAATATCGACTAACAAATATAGAGAAATTAAAAGGCGTCATGACCAATAGAAGAGCCGGTATGAGCAGGGAGAGATGTCAAGAAATAGGGCGACGAGGCCACGTGTTACATCTCGAATTTTGTTGAATAAATGGCAACGACAGAAAGAAAAGGATTATCAGTGTTAGTTATAAGAGAAAAAATATTAGCGTCAACAAGAAGAGGACATGTATGAAAGAGAACAAGCTGAATTACATTGAAATTATCCTTTTTCAGACATTGCTGGAATGAAGGTTTGAAATTGCCTACTACAAATAATTGTCCAGAGTGTAGTGAACAATATTGGGAGTTTAGGCAATCTCAAGCCAACCGCCGGTCTATCCATGCTCGAATTGAGTATCATTATGATAATATGGATTGGCACTTAAAAAATAGAAGTGTTCATGATCAGCTTGGAAAGCGAGTTGTTGATCAAAATTGGGCTAATTATGAAGAAGAAGGTGATGAGGAAGAGTATATTTGGTAGGAAGGGCAATGGTGTCCAGGAGGTTTAACGAGAAGTCAGAAAAGAGGGGTACAATGCTTAAGGAATAGAGAGTTAGAACAAGCTCAAAAATTTGGTAAACCTCAAATATGGCGTGCTAAACAAACAACCGATAAGGGTCAACCATAGACCAATATTCAAATAGGCTTTTCTTTTCTTGTCAGAATTTAGAGCTGCAATAGATCAAGAAGTATATTCATATTTTGATGAATCGGAATATGAGGAGGTAGTTGCCAAATTGATAGTGATACAACAAGCTATATTTGATAAGCTAGTCAAACATCGACACTTGAAGGCTTTATATGTGAAAGGCTTTGTTGATGGGAAGCCGATGAGCAAAATGTTGGTGGATGGAGGTGCTTCTGTTAATCATATGCCTTATACTACTTTTTGCAAGCTTGGTAAGGGACCAAGAGATTTGATTGAGACTAACATGATGTCAGTGCAGAAGTGACCAACAAGTAAATATTTGTAGTTTTGCCGTACGTTGTGATTAGAGGTGGCCTAGCACTCAATAACACAGGGTTTATACTGGTTCAGGCAATGTGCCCTATGTCTAGTTTGAGTTAGTCGGTGACTTTATTCTTGAGCTTAGGTGCTCAAAGTTTGCAGTGGGGTTACAAACAAGAAGGAGAAAGGTGGGGGGGGTACAAGAGGTCTGGTCGGGCTCTAGTTAGAGGTACCAAAAGCGACACGAGCCTTGCTATGAGCTAAGTATTCAAGAATGTGCTTGAGGTTCAAACCTAGCGGTTCTATGGTTGTGAACTAGCAAACTTGATCGATCTAATGAATATGGGATCACTTCAATCAACCTAGAATAACTGAGTCTTTTGGGAGAGAGCGCATCCCCTTTTATAGATGAAGGGGATGGCCTTACAAGTGAGAGGGAGAGAGTACGTATGCTACTGTGCCTTGCTGCCCATGCTGGTGGGTACAGGATGATGGCAGGCACCCATGATACTGTTGGATGTCGGATGCATGTGGGAGGTTCCATTGTTTTATTCGTGTATGGCAGATGTCGGTACCTGCTATACTATTGATGCCCAGAGGTATGTGAGGAGTTTCACCATGTTAACTTGGTATGGTAAATGCCGGCACCCACAACACTGTCGATGCCTAGAGGCATGTGGGGGGAGCCTTACCGTATGGGAGTTAATGGCACCCACAAACTATAGGGAAAATGTCGGCGTCTACAACACTGTTTGTGTCAGGGAGGTTGTAGAGTATTATTTCTACAGGCATATAGGGTATGGTATCTGGTATCATGGTTTGACTTGTGTGTCCTGCCTTGCTTTCTCCATTTGTTTCTTGGTCCTTTCCGAGTGGGCGTCCCCGGCCGGTTGGTCCTAGTCGGCTCTGATTGTGCCAGTCAGAGAAGAACAATGAGCAAGGTTTCGAGTACCCTGGTCTGAGACATGGAGTCAGAGTTGAAAGTGGTGCTTTGGCCAGGCCTTCTAGATGGAAAGGCTATCTAGAAGTGGGCTAGAGACCGAAGTGAGCACTCCGGTCAGAGAGGTGGGCCAGAGTCAGAAAACAGGCACTCCTCCACGGCCAAACCTTCTGATCGATGATTGGATCGCCTTTCTAGCCTGCTGTTTAGATACTTGAGCTGGCCCATGAGTAGTGCACTATCTACTTGGGCCAAGCCTTTGTGGGGAAGCCGATGCATGAGGGACCCTGGGTTTTGAACCCGACAGGAGCCCCTGAGCCCTCGGGCAATTCAGATAGAAACATCTAGGGGATTTTTGTCTCGACAGCGGGTGCACTCGAGCGCACCCATGGGTGTAGCCCCTGAGCCCCCAAGTGGTTTGGGCGGAACTATCTGGGGGTTTTTTTATGTTGCCAGCAGGGGAGGTTTTTGTTTTGTCAGCGAGTGCGCGTGAGTGCACCCACGGGTGTAGCCCTCGAGCCCCTGGGTGATTCGAGCAGAATTGTCTAGGGGGTTTTTGTTAGTGGGCATGTGTGTGTGCTTTTTAGTTGAGATGGAGTTGTCAACCAAGGCGTCGTTGCGCAACCGAAGTGGTTAGTTTTTTATGGATTCGGTGAGAGGGATCTAGCAGATCCTAGCATCGATGTGCGCCGTGGGATCAAGCGAGGAACTTAGTCTTGGATCCTAGCATTAGTGCAGCCTATGCAGCCAAGAAGGTTTAGTATAGGGATCGGACGAGACAGAGCTCACTGATCCTAGCATCGGTACACAACGTGGGATCGGGCGAGTCAAAGCCATGGATCCTGGCCTCGGTGTAGCCTGTGCGGCTGAGGTAGTTTAGTTAGTTAGTTTCAGGCATCAGGCGAGCCAAAGCTCGGATCCTGATGGGGTGAGTTTGGGGTCGCAGACCCAGGCGTTTGGTGTGCAGTCGAAGCATAGCCCGATGGGGCGAGTTCGGGGTCACGGACCCAGGCATTTTGTGTCTTGAGCCCCCGAGCCCTGTTGGGCTTTAGTAGGGGTCGGTTTGAGTTGTGTGCGTTACCCCATCCTTGGTTTCTCACAACCGGAGGGCCTAAGTTTTGTCTCTTGTCCTGATCACTCGGGCCTGAGTGATGCGCTCGGCAAGTTCGCTAACAGGTATGATCGAGTGGAATCTGGGTCCGTCGTTCGTGATGGGGTCGACATAGCCCTCTTGTGACATTCCACTGCTCCTTTACCTGCAATCCGGCAGATGCCTGGGTCATTCTGGAGACAGACCTGGGTGGCCTAACGGCCACCCCTCGATGGAGATTCTATGGACTTGGTAGAGGCTTAGGATCGAACGAGAAGGTTGAGATGACCATGTCTGCCAGACTAGGTGAGGGCCCCATGGGGCTCATCTGTGTTTTTCTCCCCTAGCTCTATTTGATGTGGGGTGGCCTCGAGCCCTTCATGGGCTAGCCTTTGAACCCCAGTCAGTCGTTGCTCATGTCGAATGAGGCAACCGCCGCTTTATGATGCAACACGGAGCGTTGTGATGCATTTCATTGAATGTGCGATGCTTAGTTCCTGAGCCCCCGGGCGGTTCAGGACCTGAATCATCCGAGGGCATGAGCACATGGAATGAATGCACGTATGGATGTATGAAATGTTTATAAAGAAATAGCGGGGGTCGATAGTGTTACCTTGATGACTCGAGTGACAGGTTTGAAGTGCTCCAATCAGAAATGTCTAACTGGGACCCATGCTCATCATTCATGATGGAGTTGGCATGGCCCACATGGGGTGTCCCTTTGCTCCTTACCTGTCCCTCGGTGTGTTTTCCTGAGCCATTCGATCGACTTTTAGGAAGCCCGATGGTCTCTCCTGGCAGAGATCCCATTTTTGGGTTTTTTCCATGTCCCGCCTGGGGAAGTGGAGGGCCACCTACATGTGGTGGCGCTTTGGTTCTTGTGCCCATTGTGTGGTAGTGGTTGGTGTGCGGTAGTGGTGGGCCATGCCTAGGCCACGTCTCGTCTGATCAGGCGCCATTCCGTCGGGTAGGGCGCGTCTCATCGGTCAGGATGTGACCCATCTGCATTAAATGGGAAAGAGAGAGGTTTTTTTTGCTCCGCCGCTTCGTCTTTCCTAATCGGCGTGCCTTCCCCAACTGCCGCATCCTTTTCCTTAAGTAGGAGAAGGGGGATGGTTTTCGCCCTGTTCTTTCGCTTATTCCTCATTTGCCGCCTCCTTTTCTTTTCCTTCTTGCCAAGAGCATTCTTAAGAGCCGTGGTGGTTTGTAGGAAAGAAAAGGGAGAGAGCAAGGGAGAAGAGAAAAAAAACTCACAAATCCTTTCATGATCCTGGACTGAAATGTTGAACTAGTGGTCGTCCGCCATGAGGGAGTCGGTGTTGAATGCCTTCGCTGCGAAGGGGTTTCTGCCACCGAAGGAGGTGGAGCATTGGAGGGCTCCTGGGAGGGACGAGTTTCTGCAACCTCAGCCCAATGAGGTGGTTTCCTTTCTTGCCTTCCATGAGCGTGGGTTGGGATACCAAGCGCACTAGTTCCTGCGCGGACTCCTCAATGAGTGGGGTCTGGAGTTGCAGCACCTTAATCCGACGGGGGTGCTGCACATTGCCGGCTTTGTCACCATCTACGAGGCCTTCCTCGGGATGGAGCCGCACACGGATTTCTTCCGCCGGTTGTTCTCTGGGCGAGCTTTGTCGGTGGGGAATCTTCCCGAGGGGGCACCGGTGGTGGGTTTCACCTTGCAGAGGAAACCGAGCACGGGAGGCTCATATCCCGTGTACATCCCCTGCAAGTCCAACCGGGGTGGCACAGGGAGTGGTTTTATGTCAGGAATCCAGTGGAGGCGCCGTTCCTAGCATTCACCGGTGGGAGGCTGGAGAAGCAGGATAGTTGGTCATGGGGTTGAGCCTGTCGGGAGAAGAAGAAGGTGGAGATCATCGAGGAGTTGTGAAAGCTCATGCGGCATGGTCTTGATCGGGTGTGGGTGTTCCACACCATCTACTGCCATCGGGTTGCGCTGTTGGCGGAGAGGACGCAGCCGATGTGGAAGTACAATAGCCTGATGGACCCAGACCATGCATCACCGGAGGAGCTATTGGATGATGAGGTCTGGAGTCACCTTGGCTGGGTGTTGCAGCTGAGGCCCAAAGAGAAGGTCAATGGGAAGCCCACACCTTTCAACTCCATGATCGTGTTTAGACTGGTATGCTCCCTTCTATTTAGTCTATGCTCCTTCCTCTGCTTTCCTATTTTTTGATTTTGAGCCACCCGTTCCATAGGGGCTTGGAGTTTACAAGTCCTGGCCGCACCTTCCCAAGAGAACAGAGGGCATGACCCGATAGGCTGCCTAGAAGGAGGCGGCAGATGCCAGGAAGAAGAAGAGAACCAAGGAGGTTCAGTGGAAGCAAGAGAAGGAGTAGGAGATCACCCGATGTGTGAAGGCCTAGGAACGTAGGAGCGACGTCAAGTTGGAGCTTGAGTCAGAGGATCCCATAGATGTGGATGACATGGTCTTCTTTGAGGAGGAGGAGGAAAGTCGGGAGGTTGTTGTGACCTCATCGGAGCATCGCAACCCTATGGCGATGTTCGCTGGTGATGAGCAGGAGGCAGAGAGGCACGTGGTGGTTCCTATGCCGAGGAAGCATGCGGTGAGCACGAACACCATCGGTGAACGGGAGGCGAAGCGGACGTGGTCACTGCGCCCCTCAGTGGCATCACCGATCTTGTCCCCGCCTACCGCCGACACGGCTGAGCAAGCCAGGTGGTTCGAGGAGCAGACTAGCACCCGTGAGTTGTTGGGACAGGCGCTAGCGCGTGACTCACAGCCGAAGGATGCCCCACTTGCTACTCTGGTCGAGGAGTCCCAAGCCGAGGGTCGCAGTGACCCATAGGCTAGGCAAGAGCCGGTTGGGACGACTCCAGCCCCAACTGAAGTGAGGTGGCATGGGTCGTAGCCTAGGAGCGGTCCTTGCCCTACAGGCCCATCGACGTCGGGTCTTGCCTTCAAAATCATGTTGTTTACCTCCCAGTATATTTTTCTTTGTTTCTTTTTGATCTTTTGCTGTTGAGTCTTTTTGGAGTGTGACTTACCTACACTTTTTTGTTAGTGGCCGAGCGATGACGGGGTTGAGCATCGCCCCAACTCCCATGTAGGAGACTTGGAGGCCCACCCTATAGCGCGTCGTGATGAGCGACAGGGGAATAGGGTTGCGGCAGTGAACCCTTCCCTTTCTAGGGTTGGTGCCCCCTGGGTCAGTTGCTGGTATAGTCACAGCGGCGGTGGCGACATTGGCGGTGATCCTGTGCCGACGGCGGAGGTCACGTCAGAGTTAACTCTCATGGCCCCTCCTCCACCAGCTGTGATGGAAGAGGAGAGGGAGACCGAGCTCCTTGCCTCATCGGGTGGAGGGTTGCACAACTCACCCTCACGGTCGGAGCCGAAGGCGTCGGGGGGAGACGTGGCTGGGACAGGGTCGGAATGCCTGGCGGTGGCTTGCACAACTAAGGTGGTGGATATCCTCTCCGACGACAAGGCTGATGACATGGTCGAGCTGTCGGTGTCATCGCGGGAGCTGGCAGTGGTTCAGTCGGAGGCTGGGCCCTCCGGTGGGCTGTTGGATGGTGACCAAGAGTGGCCCTACCCTAAGGACCCGGCAAAGGTGTGTTTTGTCCTTTAGGATTCCCAAGAGTGTCAGCTCTAGGATATCCTTGGGGGGAAAGGACTTGCCATGGTGTCCAAACTCACCGACCTATCCATGAAGCTCGAGGACGCCTAGGAGCAGATTAAGTCCACCTAGCTGTTAGTTTAGGTCGACCTAGAACTTGCTGTAGAGGTGAGTTTTCTCGTATTTGTTGTTAACTTCTGAGTCTCTTGTTGGTTGCCTCAGCATGGTTGCTTTTTGTTTTCATAGGGTCTAAAGGTGATGTCGTCCCGTAAGTCCTGCTTCCTCCGGATGGAGCATGCCCGGGTGGTTGAGCTTGAGCATCAGCTACAGTCCACTTGCCGTGATTCCTAGGACTGGGTGGCCAAGGTGACCACAGTGCGGGCAGAGGAGCAGCGTGCAGTGGAGCAGGCGACCACCGCCGAGCAGGGTCTTGAGGCGGCGAAGGCCCGCTAGGCGGAGATTGAGGTGGGGTTGCGGAAATCCCTAGCGGACACCAAGGCGGCACTCCAAGAATCCTTAGAGGCCCTTGAGTCAGAGTGGAGCGCCTTGGTGTCAGAGCAAAACACCCTGGAGTTGGCACGAAAGGCCCTAGAGTCAGAGTGAAAGGCCTGGTCAGAGGCAGACCTAGAAGTGCTTGCGCTTCGGGGCTGGGTGATGGGGACGGAGGAGGTGAGCGCCCATCTATGTGAGTTGGTGGCTCGACAGGCAGAGGAATTCTCCACCCTCAAGAACTTTCATGTCGGTACATACCTTTTCTATTTTTTGTCGTGTCGGTTTCTTCCTTTAGCCTGTTTCTGAGCTTGTCGCCCTTCTTTTAGAGCTAGGTGGAAAGGTGAAGTCATTGGAGCAGGACCTAGAGATGGTCAAGGCGACTTTTAGCTAGAATGTTGAGGTGCTGGCCAAGTCTCGTGAAGAGTGACATGCTCTCGAGGGGGAACTTGACCAAATCCACAATGTTGCCCAGCTCGTCGTCTCGGAGGTCTTTGGGTCAGTGCTAAGTACTAGCGCGCCCGTGGTCTAGTAGGCGGAGGTCCTAGATGCAGTCTGAGACCTTATCACAAGTGGGCTGTTCTATGGAGCATTGGGGGTGTTGACCTTGGTGGTGATGTACCACCCGAACCTGGACTTTGCCACTATCTACAGCGGGTACGCTGACGGCTTGAGCACGGAGGACATCCAAACGCTTAGGGAGAGCTTGATGCCACACGCAAGGTTGGTGGCAGAATAAGTCTCTACACAGTGGGTGATGGACGTCCGCCATGAAGACATGACCAGAAGCATGCGTCGGGAGGACATTGCCTCACCTGCGGACGGCATGGAGCCTGGGTCAGAGGTGGACATCGCCCCGGCTTCGATCGAGCCGAATGTCGTCCCACCGGGGAGTGAGCAGCCTGAGCCTTCGCCGGTCGCACTGACAGCAGATGCCACCGAGCCACCCCAATAACTTGTAAAGTATAAGTAGTTTAGTAAACATAAAAAGTTTAAGTTTGTGGGGGAGCCCCCGTGTAAACATTCTTGTGTACTTAACGACTACAATTGGTTTTGTTTTTGTGATGGAGTCACTACATTCGGGGAAGCTTGTCCCTTTCGTTCCTTAGTTTTCCCTTAGCATAATTTTGTTTTTTATTCTTTCTTTCTCATACTTGCTTGTTTGTCCCATAGGCTACAACCTTGGGAGCCCAGGGCATGGCCCATGAGGCTCAGCTGCTCGTAGCCATAGGTAAAGGCGGGGTGCGATTGGTCGGAATGTTTTAAAGCAAAGCTACGTAAGGCAAATTAAAGGAACAAAGTACCCTTTTGTTCAGGTAGAAAGGAGTTTCACCATATGATAGTAAACAAAAAAGAGAGGTAGTAGTGCACCCTCATGAAGCCCCTAAGCAACCCAGGCTGAAAAGTGTTCGGGTCGGGGTGCTCTTATAGGAGCAAACGCTAAGTAAACAATGGTAATACTAATTTTTAGGGGAACAAAAATGACATAGCTATTTCTAAGCTTTTGGTTAGAATGTTGTCATTATCGTCCTTCAGTCAGCAGACATCCAGTCGGATCACTTCAACCTTCAGTCGTCTGGATCCTTGTTCGCTATGCCCCCTTTCTTGGCCGCTGTTTCTATGTCTTTTTCTTCCTTTGGCCCGCCGACCTATCATAGAAAGTGCTTGAGGAGCTCGCAGTCCTTGTAGAGGTGTTTGATAGGGTAGGTGTGGTTGGTGCACGGGCTCTCCATGAGCTCGTGGAAGTGGCCCGAAAGGTCCTGCTAGGGCTGCTTGCCCGTGTGATCAGCCGTGGCGACCAATGTGGAGTTGGCCGGTCGGTGGCGATTTCTTCCGTTCTTCTTCCCCCTCTGCGTGGAGGGGCCCTCATCCTAATCTTGGCGCTTGGCCTTGCCTTTGCCTCGGCCTCCATTGGAGCACAGTGAGAGCGGCGCTCGCTAGATGCGTTGGTCAAAGGCCCATGGTCCTGGGCCATTCGGGCTGGGACTTTGGTCACTACTGCGAGCATCTCGGTTTGGCCCGAGCCACTTGTGCATAGGTGGTAGGTGCAGAGTGGTCATCAAGTCAAGATGAGGTGCCAATGTGGCCTCTTGTACCGCGCCTGGCGGTTGTAGTGGTGAGCGGGTGGAGTGACTTGTTTGATGTGTCCCCATTCCCCTGGTGGGGCGTGAGGTCACGAGTCGGTGTCTCGATATAGAGCTCTTTGCTTGTTGAATGGTGGCGGTCTCCACTAGTGCCTGGAGGTTTTGGTGAATCTCCTATTCCTGAGGGTCCTTCAGCCCGGGCAGGCCTCGTAGAAGCATTGCCGCAGCAGTGATGTTCTGATTGGCCTGAGTGAACTATGGGAGATCATTCCCCCTATCCATGGTGTTACGCTGGACCCAACGGGCATGACCCTAGGCGCCACTCGCCGATCTATGTGCACTGGGCACCGTGTGGTGCGCCAAGCGTGCTGGCGTAGTTGGTGGCTGGTGCAACCACTGTTATCGTAGTTCCTCACCATGCTCCCATGAGAGTGCGGGGGTTTCCGCATGAGGGTCTAGAGGGGTGTGAGTCTACAAGGACTCTATTACCACTGGTGGCTGTCCTAGAGCGTTCGCCATAGCACATTCTTAGGAGGGACGGTGGCTAGGCGCCATGTCACCGATGCTGGAGCTGTCACTCTCAACATCGTCATCCATGAGGTCGAGAAAATAGGTGGGAGCATAGCTCGCCATCCCGACAAATTCAGATGTGAGAGGGGGCGGCGTCGGCATCCTTTGGAGCCCCCGGGCATACGCATTCATGGGAGATGCGAGGCCATAAAGGAACCGGCCATATGGCGGCCTCGGTGGGGACAATGGGGTCTCTAAGGGTAATCAGCGGAAGATAGATAATAGCAAGTAAATAACAGTATGTATGTTACTTACAGCGAGGTTTGAGCAGAGAGTTTGCTCGGAATGAAGCGTAGATGCCTCGTTGTTGAAGTCATCGCGCGTCCTAGAGTCGATAGACGGTGCCCCTCCGATGGGCGCCGGAATAGGTGCCTCCTTGTAGAGGTGTAGTACACCGAACCAGT
Organism: Miscanthus floridulus; assembly: GCF_019320115.1. Taxonomy (NCBI): domain Eukaryota; kingdom Viridiplantae; phylum Streptophyta; class Magnoliopsida; order Poales; family Poaceae; genus Miscanthus; species Miscanthus floridulus. Next base: position 32,487,390 of record NC_089598.1, on the reverse strand, counting down.
CGGCGATGAAGTCCAGGCTTTCGAGGAGGAAGGCCTTGGATGGCTCGAAGACGGGTGGAACCCACATCCCAACAGGTGGGTGTCGCAGAACCGTCCAATTTATAAGAGCACAAGTACAAAAATGATCGCCGAAACGATCAAATTCTCGCACTTGAGCCCATATAAACCCGGTAGTCAACTGAAAACCATGAAGGATTTCAAACCAACTTGCATACAACCAAGATCACAGTAATTCAACATAACACATCACACATTACAATATTTCACCAACAGTTCGCAGATAGATTACAACACATCGGAGTCATAGTTATTACAAACCAAGTCTTGTAAAGTAGCGGAAGCAAATAGTTTAACTCACACACATGAGTTCAAATACAAGTACCAGCTTGCCGATCACATCCCACAAAAGCATTCGGATAAGATAAACAGAGATCATGCCCATGATCTAGTCTTCGTCACCCACCGGGTGGAGACAGTACTTACAGAAGCCCTGATAAAGAAGGTCATCTGCAACAAGAGGGAATAAACCCTGAGTACAAGAATGTACTCAGCTAGACTTACCCATCGGAAACCAAAAATAATTGACACCAAGGATCATGCATAGCTTAATTTAGTGGATCTGGCTGACACTTTCTTTTTACGGAAAAGCATAAGTAATAATGATCAACTCATAACCTGAGCTAGCAGTGACTTTTAGCCATTAACCTGTCATCTATATTAGCACCTGTACTAAGCAATCACTTGATTAAGATGCAAACATTATTAACCTATAGCAGGTATAAACTGTGGCAACATTATCATCATCCTCCATTTAACCATATAGTTAAATTAAGTGAATCTACGTTGCCGCTGCTCAGTCAAGTTCTCACTATCTGGGAGAGACGGCGATTCGAATCGATTCCTAATCCAGCTAGAGGGGTATTCCTAACACAAACCCTGCTTCCCCCATTAGGGTCGAAATCAAGTCACCTTTGGTACAACTCAAGAGAAAAAAAAAGAAAAGTCGTGGGTCCAGACAGCGCTGCATTCTCAATGGTGACACTCTGCCAGGAAGTGCAGGACTTTTAAACACCTAACCCCTTGGACTCATGCCAATGTCCCCAAGCACCTCCTTACTTCCTCCAAATGCGCACGTCCCCCCGGTTACCCGGCCTGAGTCGAACTACTAGGCTTCGTGGTCGGAATGACTTATCCGGCCAGCTAAGTGTCAGGCTGCGTTCAACATGACATGAGCACGTACAGTGTATCGGTCCTTAAACGACACATGTGGAGTCACTATGTCCAACTCTACACAAGACTCCGCCCAGTCTTAATTCATTATTAACATGGTTCTTTTCCACAATAGCAAACATAGCCAACCATGACCCACCTTATCCTAAAGCTCGCTGGTGACAGGAAATCACCCGACTTCTACCGCACTAAGCATGGCTAAGCATTTAACCCGTTCCCAAACTTAAATAGGATTCAAGTGCGATATTTGGACAAGGATAGATATATAATGCAACAATTAGTTCCAACCAGTTCCTATACTTAATGCATCAGCAACAAAAAAAGATACTCAAGATATTTGTAAAAACATGGGAGACTTAATATGCTTCGGGGCTTGCCTTTCAAGAAAGAGGATGGGCGGTGGGCAGGGCACTCGGGCAATTCCTCTTCGGTAGCTGCTTCGTCAGTTGCCTGAACCTCAGGCTCCTCCTCCTGGCTCGCTCCCTCGAACTCCAGAAGCGTCACTCCCTCCGGCACACCTATTGCATGTATGCGCAAGATAAATATCATGGATGCACATGAACGAAGTTAGGGATGCTCGGGGAATGCACATGCTTACTGCAGTACACATATTCTAACTTGAGCTCTATTCAAATCACTTTAACTTACCAAGTTTAGACAACCTAATATACAATTGCTCATCTTCAGTTAAGGACCTAGCACCTGCACCTAAGCATTTTCTCAAGTTAGCCTAACACCTAAACAATCAACAAGAATGATGCTACAAATCATTCACACCATCATTCATATTTCAGCAAAACTGGGAATATACCGCAGCATAGTAAATTGACCATAACTGAAGATTTACAACTCCAAATGACATGCAACAAGACAATTTGGAAAGCTTATGAAATTGCCTAAAATTCATTTTCAGACCTCAAGGCATGATTCCAAAGTTTAGCAGGTCGAATTTACATAAACACATAATCAGGTCTAAACAAGATAGAGAGCAAGCAAAACTGTGATCCAACTTTGAACGACTGTAACTCCTAAACTACTAGGCCAAATGCCACCAAATTTTAACAGGAGCTAGATACATAAGTTATCTACAACCTTTGTATTCACCACTTTCCTAGCAAACCAAATTATCATGGTGAACTTTGCAAAGTTCCCAGAACTGTCCAGAAAGACATAATGCAAGAAAATAATTATTAACTTATGTTGCAAACATATAAATGGACAAAACCAACTTTACTAACTCATCACACATATCAAAAGAACACCAGAAAGTAAGGGTGCTCATTACCAATTCATTTCTTTTAATGCCTTTCTTAATTTATTTAATTATTTAAGAGGAATAATAAACATATATGAAAACTACACCATTTAATCTACAAAAATTACAGTAGGTACTACATGCTCCAAGTAGGCTACTGTAAAAATTTCACCCAAAGTTACCAATAGAAACATCCTACACAAAAATAACAAGGCAGCAAGGCTGATTTTGGCCTAAATTATAAACCCTATTGAAAAGTGTCAAACAACAGATTTCATATTTTTCTTAGCATCCTAAAGGAACCAGGACAACCTCTAATAAATTTCATGGGCATTGGATTCATAGATTAATTATTAAAATTCACCCAAGGATCATCTAATGATAAAAGGGAAATTAATAACTCAAAAACTATTCATGCAATGACTCTAAATTTTACCTACTTATCAAGAAGAGATCACCATCCAAATTTCATAATTTTTGGATCACAGGAACTCCTAGATATGAGTTAAGCAAGTTTGCATCCATTTAAAAACACATTTCAAGTTACAATTTAATTCTTCTAGAAACCTTACTACAAGTGCTCATGTTATATTTTTACTAAATACTACACTTCACCAAGATCCTAATAAAATTGGAACCACCCAACTTGGATCTACCAAACTCTAGTTATGAATTTCACAAAATAGCATCAAAATCTGCATTTAAATCACCAAAAACCCAAATATGGGTCATTGACGCGCGGGACCCACGGGGTCAACGGTCCACGGGCTAGAGGGAGCAGAGCAGAGGAGCGACAGTTGATCCATGCTTGCTCGCCAGTGGTGAGGACTCCGGCGAGGCCAAGGGCACCGGCGTGCTCGCCTCGATGGGACGCACCAAACTATGCCCTCCCCTCAACCGCTACCGAGCTCTAGCTAGGACTATGACGTGCATGGCGGACGGCGAAGGGAATTCGATGGTGCTCTGGTGAGGTCCAACCATGTAGGCGTGGCAAAGCTCGGTATGAGCTTCAAGGGCTCATGGGGAAACTGATGGGAGGGTAGAAAAGGGAGTGAGAGGGCTCCGGTGGTGGCCGGCCACAGCGAGCTCCAACTCCGGTGAGGTCCGGACGGTGGCGGGAACGACAATGCAGCCACAACTGAGGTTGGGCGGCTGCGCGGAGATGACAACATGATAGAGGTGCTCAATGTAGGGCTATGGGCAAGATGGAGCAAGGTGAGACGTGGCAGCGAGCGCGTGAGAGCTCGACGGAACTCTCGGTGGCCATGGCGCCCCACCGCGGGGAAGAAGAAATGCGGCCTCTACCTTGACTCTCTAGCTCAACGGCGAGGTGGATGAGCTAACGGAGACTACTATGGAGTTGTGGGCAAGCTAAAGTGAGCAATGACACGACGGTGATGGTGCACAGCTCGGCGGAGCAATGGCAACGGTAGTGGCTCCGCTTTCTTGGTGCCTCAGATGCGCGCGAGAGGGAGAGAGTGAATGAGAGCGAGTGGGAGGGCAGATGGATGCGGCCTCTTGTGGTCGACAGCGGCAGTGGTGCCAGGCCGGCCATGGCGCATGGCAACCATGCAGTGGCGGCGGCCTGCGGCCAGTCGGCCACTGTGCCAGTCTGAATTTTTTTGATTCAGTGTTCATCGGTGCCGACTGACAAAGCAAGTTCCTTGCCCCACAACTCCTAAACCGTGATGATCTAGCTCATGGCATAGTTGACAAAGTTGGAGATCTAAGTGAGGACTACAACTTTGACAATTGGAGCTAGAGCTGGTTCAGGCCTGGTTAGGGAGATACAAGGCTCCAAACATCGATACATGAAACTGAAAATCAGCTCTCAGACTTAGAAAAATTCTAAGTCTCCAAGCTAGTCCCCAAAACTGACTTGTGGGCCCTTTTTGAGCATGTTTTGCACATTTTCATGATGATGGTCATAAAATAACTTTTGTTCCTTATAAAATTTCCTACAACTTTGCTTAATGGTGCACTAGCCATGCAAACACTCTAAGCTATACTTTTTAAATAGTCAAACAAAAGAGCTCTAGGGGTCAACACAAGTCAAACTATTACTTGGAAGCATAATTAGGCGATATGGTCAACATGAACATTGTTCCTAATGACATTCTAAGTGTAGCTAAGTTGTTTAAGAGGACATTTGACATGCATTTGCATAGACCACACATGAGCACACATAAATGCTAGCATAAAACCAAGCAATTCAAATAGAAATACACACGAAATGATAACATGCATCATGGTATGATTCTTATGAATGAGATGATGATGCACATGCTCATGTGATGCAAGTGTTTTAGTGCAACCATAACACTGAGGTGTTACAGCCCTCCCTCCTTATAAAAATCTCGTCCCGAGATTTGACAAGCATACCATTGTTGATAGAATTCCTTATAACCTTCCCTCAAATAATCTTCTCTTTCCCAAGTTGCATCGCGTTCACTACCCTGATTACTCCACATGACCTTGTAAAACTTGACCACCCTGACTCCTAAGTCACTCGCTCACGAGTGTCAATTACTCGGACCGAGTTTTTCTTCAAAAGTCAAATCAGATTCTAACTTGATATCCCCTAGTGGAACTCTCTCTTCAGGGACAGCGAAGACATTTCTTCAACTGAGATACGTGAAAGACATTGAAGATAGCACTCATCTTAGGAGGTAATTGGATCTTGTATGCTACCTTACCACTCTAGTCCTATAATTTGAAATGGACCGACATATCTCGGCGCAAGCTTTCGCTTCACACCAAAGCGTTGGACACTCTTCATGGGTGAGACTTTAGATAAACTGAAGTCTCCAACTTCGAACTCGATAGGTTTTCTACGGCGATCAGCATAACTTTTCTGCCTAGCTTGAGCTGTGGCCATATGGGTTTGGATAGTATGACTTGTTCTTCGGCTTCGTTAACAAAATCAATACCATAATATCTCCTTTCATCAGCTTCAACCCAATTCAACGGGGTTCTACACTTCCGACCGTACAAAGCTTCAAACGGTGCCATCTTGATACTCTCTTGATAGCTATTATTATAAGAGAATTCAGCTAGGGGCAACCATTTTTCCCATGAACCCTTAGATGAGATGACACACGCTCTCAACATATCTTCTAAGATTTGGTTCACTTCGCTCAGTTTGTCCTAGAGGTTTGCGGATGATAGGCAGAGCTTCTTACTAACTTAGTTCCCAATAACCCATGCAAGTGCTCCCAAAAGCGAGCAGTGAACTGTGGCCCTCGATCAGAGACAATAGTGCGAGGTACCCCATGAAGTCGGACTATCTGATTGAAGTACAACTCAGCATAGTCAGTTGGACGGAAGTCTATGCGAACAGGAATGAAGTGTGCAGACTTGGTCAAACGGTCTACAATCACCCAAATGGAGTTAAAATTCCTCTGAGTAGTAGGGAGTCCAACAATAAAATCCATACTTATCTCCTCCCATTTCCAACCTAGAATAGAGAGTGGCTGAAGCAATCCAGCTTTTATGTGCACAGCTTTAACTCGACAACAAGTGTCACACCTAGCCACATAAGCGGCTATCTCTTTCTTCATCTTGGTCCACCAAAAATGAGGCTTCAAATCATGATACATTTTGCTACTACCAGGATGAATAGATAATTTAGAGGAATGTGCTTCAGATATGATTTGATTTCTAAGCTCTCTATCCTTTGGGACCACTAACCTATCCTTGAACCATAACACGTCATTCTCATCTACTCGAAATGCTTGGTTTCTTGCTCTTTCATCTTGCGCTTGATGTGGAACACACCTAGATCTGTCTTCTATAGCTCAATAATTTGACTCTATAGAGTACAACTGACTAGTGATGTTGTGAAGGACTGCAGGATGTAGGAGTTTTGACAAATGGAGGTCACTTTCAATCAAAGAGTGGCAATGAGATTTCCTGCTTAAGGCATCCGCAACGACTGTTTGCCTTGCCAAGGATGATAGTGCACTAGGAGGTTATAATCCTTGATCAACTCGAGCCATCTTCTCTGACGCATATTCAACTCAGGTTGAGTGAAGATGTACTTAAGACTTTTATGATCAGTGTAGATGTGGCACACATTGCCAAGCAAATAATGTCTCCAGACCTTCAAAGCATGAACTGACTGCAGTGAGTTCTAAGTCATGCGTAGGATAATTCACCTCATGCTTCCTGAAGTTGGCGAGAGGTATAAGCAATGACTCATCCTTCCTGCATAAGAACACCTCCTAAACCTATGCCAGATGCATCACAAAACACATCAAAAGGTTTCTTAATGTCTGGTTGCGCCAAAACTGGAGCCGAAGTTAGAAGGGTTCATAGGGTGTGAAAAGCCGCATCACACTCGGAAGTCCTAGACAAACCTCGTGTCTTTTTGCAGCAACCGAGTCATAGGCTTGGCTATTTTAGAGAAATCTAGGATGAAGCGACAATAATAACCAGCCAACCCCAGAAAACTCCGAACCTCATGCACCAAGATTGGAGCCTTCTAGTCCAACACTTCTTGCACCTTGATGGGATCCACCATAATTCCACCATCGGACAACACGTGTCCTAGAAAAGGTACCTCATGAAGCTAGAATTCACACTTGCTAAACTTTGCATAAAGCTTGTGTTCACGCAATCTAGTGAGAACCACTCGCAAATGTTCAATGTGATCTTCTTCATTCTCAGAATAGACCAAGATATCATCTATAAATACCACCACAAATTTGTCCAACTCAGGCATAAACACCGAATTCATCAAATACATGAAGTGTGCGGGGGCATTGGTCAATCCAAAAGACATAACAAGATACTCATAAAGACCGTATCTTGTAGAGAAGGCAGTTTTTGGAATATCCTCAGGCCAGATTTTGATTTGATGATAACCAGATCTCAAATCAATCTTGGAAAAGACTTTTGCTTTAGACAACTGATCAAATAAGATATCTATGCGTGGCAGAGGGTACTTATTCTTGATTGTGACTGCATTCAAAGGCCTATAATCTACACACATGCGCTAGTGAGTGATCCTTCTTCTTCACAAAAATAGTCAGACACCCCCACGGAGACGAACTAGGATGGATAAGGCCTTTCTTTAGAAGTTCATTCAACTAGGTCTTAAGTTTCGGCTAGTTCGATTGGGAGGCATTCTATAAGGTCTTCTAGATATGGGCGCTGTACCAGGTAGCAACTCTATCTTGAACTCCACATCCCGATCGGGGGCAATCTAGGCAAATCATCGAGAAAAACATCTAGAAAATCACACACTATAGGGATATCTATCAATAGCCTTTGCTTGCACCGCATTTGCCGCACAAGAGAGATTGATGTCCCTAGGTAGTTGCACTAGAAAACCTTCCTGATTACTAGGGTCTTTGAGCATGACTACTCTAGTCGATGTATCAATAAGCACCCCATGACTGCTCATCCATTTCATTCCCAATATCACATCAATACCCAGCCCCGATAAAACTACCAGATCCACCTAATAACTTCGTCCCTCTATCTCAAGTTGCACACCCCCGACTACTAGCTTTGTTGGGATATTACCACTGGCAGCCCTAATACAATAACCCTCACCCTCTACAGTGTATGTTTTCTATTTAAACTTGGATGCAAATGCGGGGCTCATAAAAGAATGGAAGCACCCGAATCAAATAGTACAACTGCAGGGTGTTGATCAACCAGAAACTTACTAGCAGTGACTACCTCTCCTGAAGGAATATCAGCAATATTAGTGTAGTTCACCTGCCCCTGGCGGCCACCTTGGTTGTTATTCTTCTTGGGATAAGGACACTTCCTCACCTAGTGACCCTGGCTTGTTGCAGTTCCAGCATGGCATGTTGCTTGGAGGAACATTGGAGCTGCCTTGACTAGTAGTGCCCTTTGGAAGAGCAACTGTAAAAGCCTTACGAAATCCAGTCTTGCCTGGATTCTTCTTCAGCAGTGGATGGAACTTAGCAGCTGATGCCGGAGGATGGAATGGAGCCTTAGATGTGACTGGAGCTTTGGACTGTGAGGCACCCGCCTCGTAGGCTCTCTTGTGATTCTTTGAAGCAGCATAAATAGCATTGTTGTTTTCTTGAGATAAAGCATCACTAACAAACTCATTAAAGGTAGCACACTTACAATTTCCCATAGTCTTCATCAACTTGGGGCTAAGTCCCTGCTTGAAACTAGCGATCTTCTTGGCATCAGTGTCAACAAACTCAGTAGCATACCTTGCAAGGTTATTGAAAGCCTATATGTATTCATTCAAGCTCTTGTTCCCCTATGTTAGCTTCATAAATTCAGTGTGCTTGATTGCCATGAGACCAGGAGGAATATAATTTCCTCTGAAAGCAGACTTGAACTGATCCTAAGTGATTTGGGCGTAGCAGGGCATAGTGGACCGATGATGACTCCACCAAATACCAGCTGGCCCATGCAGTTGGTGAGATGCATACTCAGTCTTCAACACCTCAATCAAGCGAAGCAGACAGAATTTCTGCTCGAGAGTGTTCAACCACTCATCAGCTTGGAGGGGCTCCTCAGCCTCCTTGAAGATCGATGGTTTAGTGTCAAGGAAATCTTTAAGTCACTATACTGATTTGGTTCAGGTCCTTGGCGTGCACCACGGCCATCATGATTTGCAATCGTGCGGAGAGCATTTGCCATAGTGCGCTGTCCTTCAACCAGTATTGCCATCAATTCCACTGGTGTGGGTAGTGGTGGTAGTGGGGGATCATCATCATCACCAGCCACACCAGTAGCATGAGTGCGTGGCATCTGCAACAATGCGCAACCAGCAATTATTGGTGATGTTAGAATATTGGAGAGGAATAATGTAGTTACGCCAAACTGAATTTACTTGGAGATAATGTAAAATTCATGCAATAAAACAGAGGTAATAATTATTCTCCAATCACCACATCATCAATAAATTATGAGCTCCATTCATAGTGCATTCCAACATGACAAGTTTTAAAATTCACCAACTAAGATAAGCATCCCAAAGGGAGCAGATTAAGGTACATTACATGCCACGTCCGAATTAAAAGGTACTTCCAACATCTGCCCTAGTATAGAGTCCATTACATAATGGCAACAAAAGCTTAAACTAGTGAGACTTGCTAGCTAACTACTAGTTGAAGTGGTCACTGTCCACATCGGAGACGCCCTAGACTTCTTCAGGGTCATCCTCTTCCTCTTCATTTGCAGGTTCAGCTGCATTGACATTCATCTGCATGTCCTCTTCTTCTTCATCGGCCTTAATCACTTGAGGTCCACCCACATTAGGATACCTTGGAATGGGCTGAGGAATAGGAAATAGGTGATTGTTTAGGTGATGGTATTCAACCTGAAGCTCCTCTAGCTGCTCTTAGAGTGCATTCTCCCTTTGAAAAGCATTGTGGTTAGCCATGATCCATCCTTGATGCCTTTCTTCTGCCAACTCTAGGGCTGTATCTCTATGATGGGTCACACGGTCCAACTCCTATACTGCCTCATCTCTCTCTATGGTGAGGTTCATAAGATGGTTATGAAGCTCATCTCTCTCGCGTGCTGCTTGCCCCCACTGTTGCAGGCAATAATTTGCAATGCCCCAAATCTCAT